>NW_020956529.1:87141-123008 GCF_003031625.1 Empidonax traillii
CGGCAAAGTTCCCTTGTTTTGGTGCTAAAGTCAGAAGTAACCCCATAAATGGCAAAGGTCCCAGGGTCTCTGCTTCTTTTTGTCTTGCAGATAATCATCTGCCTTCCTGCAAGATGCATGAAGAATTGTCCCAAAGCAAGGCTGTAGCATCTAATACTCACTTTTCTCAGGTGTAAATCACAGTGCAAAATGCAATGCAGGGGAGAAACGAGCCCAGTGGGGTTGTTCACGTGTAAAACTGGTCCAAGAGAAAACTGGCTCAAGCCATACATATTTAAATTAAAAGGAAAGGGTTATGAATACTAAATGACTTTGCAAATGAATGGTTCAGAAAATCTCACCTTCCATAAGGTTTACTCATCCTTTATCCTTAGGGAATAGATTTTATTATTTCTGATAATAATCCCTCTATAAAGGGAGATGGGGAGGTAGACAGGGAAAAGGGAATTTGAAAAGGTAAGAAGGAGATAATTGTTTTCTTGTTCTCTTGCCTGAAGAAAACTTTTTCATTTTGTTTTTCTACTACAGACAATGGAAAGGTTGAAGAATTCAGAAGTTGGTTTTAGTGTTGTTTTTTTTTTTCTCCTGCACCAAACCTTACACTATAATTGGAGAAAAACTAAATTAGCAGTTTTTCATTAATAAGATCTATGGTTGCATTTAATAGGCTGACTAAATTGTGTTTCATGAAAGGAATACTAAATTTACTGACAAGAAAACAACACAACTTTGTTCTCAGACTTACTTCTTTGAAGGTCATTGATCTTTTTGACTGTATTTCCTTTGTGCTGTTATCAGAGACAGATAACACGGGGGGACAGGGCAGGAGCCAACATTCTTGTCAACTTTGTAAAATTTTATTACAATATTTATTTTACTCAGGGTGACTTCTTACTTCTTTAACTAAGAAATTTAATTCCATGAAAAACCCCTCAGACAGTTATGGATCTTAGTAGCAACCACAGGCAATGTCTGTTCTCTTTTTTTTTTTCTTTGTAAATCAATGCAAGGAGAAAAAAAAAAAAAAAGACTCAGGTTTGGATATTAACCACTCTTAAAAGTCTAATCACTTCATTTTGGTTCCTGTTTGGGATAAGAACTTTTCTGAAAACAAAAAGCTGGATAATTGATTAACAGAAAAGTAAACTTAGGTTCTTGATAAAGCCAGAGCGGTGAAGTAACATATGTTATCCTAAATTTCTGTTGCCTTGCATCTACTGGGAGACTGGCAGATGTGCACAGTTGGTCACTTTGGAAAGCCAGACCAGTCTGTGTCCTGGCTTGCTCCTTTCACACTTCAAAGCAGGAAAGTTCAGGTCTGTGAAATTTATCAGTTATTGTTTTGTGGATCAGGCAGAAGGTTCTCCATGAACAGTAAAGTTCTTTAGGAATAGCAGCTTTTCCGATCTGTCTTTGGTCAAATTATCACTCTTCTTATTCTTCTGTATAAATTATTCTATGTACAGGGCCTAATATATTTGATGGATACTCCTCAGAGAGTGTCTAAATTTCCATGGTACTGTATATAACTGATAGGCATTTTGAAACCTTTTGAAATGATCAGCAAATGATCAGTGTTTCTTTGCAGATTACCATTATTGCTTTCTTTTTCTTTTTTTTTTTTTAAACAGACTTACTTGCTCATTCTTGATATTTTTAATATTAGTAATTTTCTCTCTTTTTTTCCCTTCAAACCATGGAGAGGTGGCCATTTTTTGATGCCCAAATCATACAAATACTAAATAGGTTTTGCACACATGACTAGGTTCTTTCTCTGTGATTCACTTTTTACTTCAGATTTTGTTTTCAAGACGCTAGGAGTACTTCATTGGTGGTTTGTTTGTTTGTTTTGCCAGGATATACTAAGCAAGCCATTTATTCTGAGTGAGATTGACCTTATTCACAAAACTTTCCTTTTTTGTAAGCCCTTTTCCCTGCCTAAGACATTACAGAGACCTGCAAAATACCTCGGAGGAACAGGGTGACTGCTTCATTCTGCTGCTTTAACAGTTCCAAGTCTCTAGGCAAGTCTGAACAAGCAGCATCAGTTTTGACATAGGGAGAAGTGAAAATAGAGAATATGGTGCATGCTATAGCCTTTTCCACCCTGCTTTCGCCTTCCCCCCAAGGAATGGCAGTGGACACAGTATGTGGCATTAATTCTGCTAGTAGTGGAGAGACTCTTACTTTACATTCTGGACCCTCAGAAGGAACTGAAGGTGGCCTAATCTTTTCCTTCAGCAGTCATTGAAGTCATCTCCTGTCATTACTCAGTTAATCCTCTTCACTTTCAAAACCTGAACATAGGTTTAGTTCTTCTCACAACCATACAAAGTATCAAAAAGCTCTGAGGTATAATGTACACCTGTTCCAATGGGAACATCTACGAGGTAATCATCTGCATCTGAACAAGCAATCCAGACTTCCTGTGTAGCCAGAGAGAAGTAGGTAAGACGTGATTCATCCCCTAAAGAAGAGACCTAAAATAGATCAGATGATTCAGACTCCCTGTGGACTTATTTCTCTTCATTGACTATGGTTGGAGCTTGTTCAGACAGAGGTATATGCATTGTAAATGTTTAAAGGTGAGTAAAAGAGTTCTTCCCAAAGGGATTTTAAATGGAACTGGGCTTGACTCTCTTCACTCACTCAGTAGCTCTATTTTAGAAAAGTTTTCTAAGTTTGGGGGTAGGCTTTTATTATTTGTGCCACCTAGCTTTCTCATAAATAAAAGATCTTTGCTGCTTATGAAAAGGACGTGTAGTCTCTTGTTATTAATAAACAGCAAAATTTCAAGCTTCCTTTCATTCAGAGATTGCACCCATTGGGACAGAACTACATCTTTCTGACTAAATACCATTTTGTCGGATTGAAGAATCCAATAGCCAAAAGTTTATACATTATTAGTTCTTGTGTTCTCTTTGGCTGGATATTCTTTTGTGACAGAGAAGTTGTTGTTGGATATTTCATTTGCACTCCTATTCTCTTGTCATTTGTGTGCTTGCATTCACACTTCACAATCACTGCTTCTTCAAGTCTACACAAGTCAAATTCCAAGACTTTTGTTTTGCCTAACTGTTTTCTCCAATTAGTAATTTCTTGGTATTATCTGTGTCAAAATTATCACTATTTCACTTCACAAATTATAAAAGTATAAAGAGCTGTGTAACGTCTCCATTTCAAGGATTCTCATCACCTTACAGTGAGTTAACTGGAGAGTGTTTCCTGCACCAGCCAGTGTAAGGGCTTTTCTGGACATATCCATTAAATAGACTAGTAAAGAAGAGATCAGGATCTGTTACCTCTCCTTCTGTAATTCAGTCTAATTTCCTAAGAACCTGCCTTTGTGAAGGGCACAATCCAGCTTCTCCTCCAGTTACAAGCCCTGCTTGGTGAGATGGCTGGTGATTTAGACCCTCCTAGAGCACTTTGAAGTTCAAATGCCCTGATAAAATACCACATCTCAAGGAGACCAGTAGGAAAAGCGTAAGGATCCCTCCAAGGGCAAGCTCAACAATAAGACCATTAAATCTAAAGTATTACAACTAGGTCATGGGGAATAAGGTCAGAGATGCAATGTTTTTGTATTGTGCGATGAATGTGAATGAGAGCTGAGACGCTGAAGACAGTGGTAATAAAAGCATGTTATCAGAACTGGTTTGTTACACAAACTAGCTGACACATCTCAAGGGTCAGTGTGGATATTTCAAGCATGAAAACTTGCTGAATGGACAGTATACCCATGATATATAGTACAAGATTGCAAATGATGCTTAATGATGGTTGAATAGTGTGCTCTCTTTATATATGGCTGGAGCTCTCAGTATGGAGACATACATCATATTCACACAAAGGAGAAAAGAAAAAAGATACAAGGAGAAAAAATAAAGCAAGACCTCCTGCTATCATTATAAGCCATAAAATGCCCTTGTAATGTTTTCTGCAAGTCAGGGGCCTTTCGTCAAAGCAGCGTGGAGGCAGATGAAGAGGTGGAAGGGGGTAGAGATGCAGACCATGTTCTGGTTAGTTTAATGATTTATGTCTAAGTTTGTTTGTCTTCTGTGTGATTAATTGCTTCAAATTATCTGCTTCCACAAAGTCTGTTCTATATTGAAAAGATGCATCCATGTAGGTGGGATCTCTTATGTTTGGATGAATCAACCCTGAAAATGCCCCAGTGATCTTATGTCTGACACATTTTTACTTGTGTGGGACAGATTATTAGAAACTAAATCTGGGAAGGGAGATAAGCAGTCTGGGAGGGAGAGAGACACAGGAGCTAAGCCAGATTTTTTTTTTTTTCAGAATATTCTAGCTTTGCGTATGATCCTAATTCTTGTGTACCTTTTCACACTCCCTCCTCTTTGTTTTTTCTATTACACAACTGCCTTGTATCCAGTCACCAGACTACAAATGTGGGAAAGAGAAGACAACTGACTGGCTGAAGTCAGCTGGAGCCTGGTCTTGAACCAGGGGGACAACAAGCTGTGCTATCACCCTCTCTGCATGGGAGAACCTGTTATTGCTGAACTCTGAAGTCTGGGACACACTAGTCAAGACTGGGAAGTCAGGTGAGTAACATGCCATCCTCCTGTAGTGGTAGGGCAGAGCATTCCACAGAATCATGGAATCATCAAGGTTAGAAAAACCTCCGAGATTACTGAGTCCAACCTTTGACCATGCACCATGTCAACTAAACCATGGCACTAAGTGCCATATCCAGCTGTTTCTTGAACACTCCATTTGCACAGTGAGGCCAGACCAGTGTCTTACTTTGGTTTATTCTTCAGTGGACAAAAAAGAATTTTTGGTAATATTCCCAACTCAGTGAATAGTATTTCAGAAATGTGTGGCCCTGTAGACATGAAGTTTGCAAACACCATAGCTCTACTGAAGGAGGAGTAAAGGACTGATGTAGCTGTGATGTTTTCTTGAGTTTTACATCTGCTTTGACTCTTTTCTGAGATGTGATGAGGAGTAAGCACTGTTGAAGGTCACTTTGTCCTTTTTCTTTTGGAATTTTATCAGTCTTTTACTGCTGCTTTTGACTTTTCCACTGACCTACATTTATCTTTGTTTTTGCCCTTCTGCTAGGCATGTAACAAGTTTCCCTGGATGCCTTGTCTCCTTCACACAAACCTTCCCTCAAGGTACTGTTCATTCACTTGTATTTTATCAGATAATATTAACCATATAAATTCACCATGAATTGGGGATTTTTCACTTTCTTTATATCAGGGAAGTGCATCTGTAATGTAACAGGATTGTATGTCAGGTCTGATAAGGAGACCAGAACTTCTCTGTTTCATTCTCAACTCCATTGTAGGCCAAATTCTGACTCTGGTAGAAAGACACTTGAACATAACTCAGGGTAAAATTTAGCCTCTAGTATAACCTTCCTGTCAGAGGCAACAATTTACTACCTAGTTTGTGGATAGCATGAAATTAAGGAGAACCACTATCCTAAACTGTAATAAAATCTATTGACATCCAAACTATGTATTATGCATATGTAGTCTATTATCCTGAGGCAAAAATGCACAGAGGTTTGACAGCAACCTAATGAAGGAATGCAAAAGAAATAGGATTTAAATAAAAATCTGCAAAAGGACAGAAAATGTACTTAATAGCCAAAGGGCTGGTTCTCTTTAAGATCCGTTTCAAGAAAGTGCAATTCTGGGAGCAGAAAAGGAGTTATGGGGGTGTGATGATGAAGATTAAAGGGAAATGAATGCAGGTGATTGGAAAGAATGAGGATTTCTGGTTAGGAAATGGGTGCCAGGGCTGCAGGAGACGATGATGCAGAAGCAGTCAGAGCACAAAATGAGTCCATGTGATAGGATAGAGAGAAGGGAGAAACTGCTGCTCTCCCACTGTGGGGATAACAGTGAGGTGCTGAAGGGGATCAATGGTCCTGTTGAGTAGAACAGACCATTATTTGAAGGAAATACTGTTTGGTAATTTTACAAGTTCGGACCAGAAGGAACCAGAGCAGCAATTTCTGCTTTGCCAGCCAGCTGTTTTCATGGCTGGACATTGAGTTGACACAGAGGTTGCATTAAAGATTACCAAAAATACCTGACTAGCAATGAGAGACTAACCAGCTCCCACAGGAACAAAGACAGCAACAAATATCCAGACCTGTAGGTCTATAGGGAGATGTATTTCCAGTCTCTCTACAGATTGCAGCCTGCCATCTTAAGAAGATTTTCTTATTTTCTTTTTAATTCTTAGTAATAGAGCAAAGGAAAAAGTGTTGAGATCCCATCTTGAAGAGAAAAGGCTAACAGTCTCAAGGAATGTGGGGTTTTTTTCCTTTTTTTTTTTTTTTTCTTAACCACAGCTCTTGCTAATCATTTTCCCTATCTCACTTACTTATTTAAAAGTTAGCAGACATCAGCATTACCCTCCTTAATATAAAATGTGTCAACATGCTGAAACCTACTGAGATTTAACAATTTATTTTTAATGTGTAAATTGTCTTCAAGAATTAAGAGTACTATGATGTTCATAAAAAGCATGTTTTCACTATCACTGGAGATATAGAGCTAAATAATAAATTAAAGCCTTTCCACAAAAACATTAATTCTTTGCATACATTTGTTTGTAAAGCTCTCTTGTTTGCAAGCAGTGATAAAAAATAGTCTCCATGCCTTTTTTTTTTTTTTGATAGTGAGAAAAGTATAATAGGAAAGTAAAATTAAATTATATTTCATTACTGATGTCAACCTGAATAAAACATGGAGATAAAGCATTATCAGGCTTCGAGAACTTCTGGCACCTTGACAACAAACAGAGCAAATCTATATCCACTTAAAAGCTCCCACATATTAAAGTACCCCAAAATAATCATCTCTCTTTTCTCTAGCTGCAAACTAGATGAACTGGCAGTGAACAAAAGGAAAGCATTTCCTCTTGAATTTTTCATAAGAGCTGTGTTTCAAAGGAAGCACATCACATAATCTTCATTACTTCATTTCATGCCAGGGCACACCCCAATGTTGCACTTAAAAATCTTGGATACCCCTCTGGGAAAAAGAGTCCCTGGGCATCTGATCAAGACTAATCTAGATCAGAAGTAAACAACATAGGAAGACAGGGCATTCTTACTGGCAGATGAGCTTTTGTTTGCTCTGGAAGCAACACAGGATGCAAAGCAGCACTGTACCAAAAAGCTAGATAGCCATCCAGGCAGCTCAAAACTTTGGTATGGCCTTCATGGGGCTCCCAATAAAGCTTTGCTCTTTTTTAGACACTGCACAGTTTTTAAGGGTTGAGTGCAGTATCCTTCCACTCTGCTCAGTACTGATGCCACAAACAGAGTGCTGTGTTCAGTGCTGAGCTCCCCAGGACAAGAGAATCGTATGTCCTGGAGCAGGTCCAGTGAAGGACCATGAAGACATGGGAGGGACTGGAGCATCTGATGTATAAGAAGAGGGTGTAAAGAAGGGACTGTTCATCCAGAGAAGAGAATACTCAGAGGGAATCTTATCCATGTGTATAAATACCTGACTGGGGAGTGTGGGGGTTGTAATGTAGAGGGAATCAGGCTTTTCTCTTGAAAGGACAAGAAGCAATGGGCACAAATCGATACATAGGAAAATAAAAACATTTTCACTGTGAGAATGACCAAGAATTGGAACGTTCTGCCCAGAGATGTGGAGTCTCAATCCTTGTACTTATTCAAAACCCAACCAGGCATAACCCTGAGCAACCTGTTTTTTAGCAGACTTGCTTTGAGCAGGATGGGTGTGCTAGGTGATCTCCAGAGGTCTCTTGAAACCTCGGCAATGGTGTGATATCAAAGCAGCAAAGACTACAGCAGCTGTTTTCCTTTAGAGTGTGGCTCATTAGCCAGAGAAGTTGGTTTGGAAGTGCAGCAAGTCTGAAAAATATGCCTTGTATCAAGAACTGCTGGGCTCAATACAGTCACAGTGATGAGAACTCTGCTCTTCTCCATAACTTCCAAAAGTACTTCACCAAGATTGTGAAATCCTCTGAGCAGAGATCCTGCTTTGTTTTGTAGGCTCTACCCACTGTTCAGGGTCATCAAGGTACACATTGTGCTACAATAAATAATGGATGGCCAGTTGAGAATCACAGGACAAGCAAGAATCCCAGAGTAAATCTGGAACCTGCAATGTCCTTGCCAGTCTCTTTTAGTACAAAAACAAAACAGCTCCAGCAGAGGTCAGTTAAGGAAAACTTGTTTTGTTGAGGGATTTGCTTTGGCATAGAGTGTAACTTTGAAAGAAAAATAACAGGCTTTGTGTTGTGTTTAAGATATTCAAATATACTCATTTCTTAGGAACAAAGACACACCACCTCAAAGTATTAGCTACTACTTTTTTAAAGTCCTTAAAAAGTTTAATCACACAACTGTAAAAGTGAACAGAGAAGATTATTATTCAATTTTAGTGTTCCTATTCAGGGTTTATACAAAAATTAGAGAGGTTCCAATCTAGTTTTAAACAGTCCTAGAGGGTTGTTTCAAACTATAAGACTTTTCTTCTTCCCTTCCAGCTTTGTTCTGCTTTCTTGGATGCTAACAATGTTATAACTCTTCTCTAAAGTGCTTCTCTGAGTCCCACTCCCCACATTAGGGGCCAGCAGCATCCTGTAGTCATCGCCCATGCTGTGATTTTGATCACATCAGAGGGCCCTCCATGAGACAGTACGAAAATTATTATCTCCTAAGAAATGAATATTCCTGTAGATTACCTAAAATAATACACAGCCAACCTTACAATCTAGCTGATCAACCTTTGAGTCTTTAAACAGAAGACTCTAAAAAGTCTCAGTTATGTCAATTCCGCTGGGGATGTGAAATATGGAATGCCTCAATAGCAGAATTTATGACCCACACTCAACTGTCTTCACTGATAAGTTCTCTTTCCCTGTTTGAGTATTTGTCTTACTGATTAATTACTTTGTTGTATTAGGCTTGCATGGCAAGGTTTTAGAGGGAGGAGCAGGGACTCAGGGTGGCTTCTGTGAGAAGCTGCCAGAAAATTCCCCCAATGTCCAAGAGAGCCAATGTCAGCCAGCTCCAGGACAGACCCCCCTCCTGGCCAAGGCTGAGCTACTCAGGAATGGTGGCAACACTTCTGTGATAACACATACAACAAGGAGAAAGAAAAAGGTATTGCACAGATATGACCAGAGGAGAGCAGAGTGAGAACATGTGAGAGGAACAAGGTCAGTGGAGAAGGAGGTGTAGGAGGTGTAGGATGTGCTCCAGGCGCCAGAGCTGAGATCCTCCTGCAGCCCGTGGTGCAGACCATGGTGAGGCAGCTGCGCCCCTGCAGCCCATGAAGGTCCATGGGGGAGCAGAGATCCCCCTGCAGCCCATGGAGGAGGCTCACACTGGAGCAGGTGGATACTTGAGAGAGGGCTGTGAACCCATGGGAAACCTGTGCTGGAGAAGGGTCCTGGCAGGGACCTGCAGACCTGTGGAGAAAGGAGCCCATGATAGAGGAGATTTTTCTGGTAGGACTTGTGACCCTGTGGGGGACCCACACTGGAGCAGACTGTGCCTGAAGGACTGCACCCCATGGAAAAGTGACCCACATTGCAGCAGCTCATGGAGGACTTTTGCCATGGGGATGGACTCACGTTGGAGCAGTTCATGGAGAACTGTCTCCAGTGGGAGGGACCCCACACTGTAGCAGGGGAAGGACTTCTCTCCCTGAGCAGTGGCAGGAACAACTTTTGATGAACTGACCATAACACCCGTTTCCCATCTCCCTGCACTGCTGTGGGGGGGAGGAGGTAGAGCTTGGGAAGCAGGGAGAGATGGGGGGAAAGTATTTTAAGATTTATTTTACTTTTCACTGTCATGCTCTGATTTTGTTAGTGATAAATTCAATTAATATCTTCAAGGTGAGTCTGTTTTGCCCGTGATGATATTTGGTGAATGATCTCTCCTTGTCCTTATCTAAACCCATGAACCTTTCACTGTATTTTTTTTCCCCTGTCAAGTTGTGGAGAAGAGTGATAGAGTGGCTTTGGTGGGTGCTGGGCATCCAGCCATGGTCAACCACTGCAGGAGACTGTCTCCTGTGAGAGGGACCCCATTCTGGAGCAGGGGGAGAGTGTGAGGAGTTCTGTCCCTGAGCAGGAAGGAGCAACTAAGGCAACATATGATGAACTGCCCCCATGTCCTGTCCCACTGTGCCTCTGGTGGAGAAGAGGTAGAGAATCTGGCAGTGAAGCTGAACCTAGGAAGAAGTAAGGGGTGGAAAGAAAATATTTGGACATGTGGGTTGTCCCATTATCCTGCTCTGATTTGACTGATAATAAAGTAAGCTAATTTCCCCAAGTCAGCTCTGTAATTAGTGAGTGATCTCCCCTGGTCTTAATCCATGAGCCTTTCATTATATTTTGTTTCACCTGGGGAGAGGAGTGACAGAGCAGCTTTGGGGGGGACATCTGGTGTCCATCCAGGGTCAACTCACCACATTGGTTATGAACCTACAATGCATTTCCTTTGAGGTAAAGCCTCCTTTTCATTTATGTTTGCAAAACTTAGCACAATATTAGCCTGACAACAAAGTAAATAAACTATGAACATCAGAGAAAATGTGAAAATGGATCAAAATTACCTGAATTAAATGTCTTGGAAAACAAAGGTAGGATTTGGTACTGGTGAGTCCACACCTTGAGTACTGTGTCCAATTCTGGGCCACTCACGCGGAGACACTGAGGTCCTGGAGTGTGTCCAGAGAAGGGCAACGGAGCAGGGAAAGGGTCTGGAAAACAAGTCTGATGAGGAGCAGCTGAGGGAACTGGGGGTGCTTAGCCTGCAGAAAAAAAGGTTCTTTATACCTACCAGACAGGAGGTTGAAGCATGGTGGGGGTTGGCCTCTTCCCTCAGGTAACAAGTGACAGGACAAGGGGAAATGGCCAAAAGACTGGACATTCCTAGGATTTTTTCCTAGGAAAAATTTCTTCACCAAAAGGGCTGTCAGGCATTCAAATAAGCTTCCCAAGAATATGGTTGAGTCACCATCCCTGGAGGCGTTTAAACAATGTGTAGATCTAGAGTGACATGGTTTAGTGGTGAACATGTGTCGTGGTTTTGCCCCCTCAGCCCATCCCTGGGGCTGATGATGGTTTTGTCCAGGTAATTTCCGGACAAAAAGACCAATCAAAAGTCCAGAAACGCCTTTGCTAATTACATCTTCAAGAAAACGGAAGAGAAGGTGGTTGGCGCAGTTGGAATTAGAGTAGTAGCCATGTAGGGGAGAGGAGTACCGGGCCCGAACAGGGCCAGACTCCTTCCTCCCCCGGCTTGGGCCGGGGGGGGGAGCAGGTGCAGTACTGAAGTCCTCCCTTCTCTCTTGTAAGAGAGTGAAGAGAAAAAAAAAAGTTTAAAAGACGGACTGCTTGGACAGAAACCGCTGTGGAAGAATTCCAGCCGAAAGATAACGGAACTTCCAAGGTCGGAACTGGCAGCCGAAGCTGCAGCAAAGAAAAGTAAAATGCGAAATGGGGGAGGCTTGTTTCCCCCCTGCCTTTCTGCTCTCTCTCCTTAGCAGGGAAAAGACTGAAAATAAATCTCTGCCACCTGTAAAAGTTTGCTGGAGTAAGGAGACCCCCCATGCAGCTGATAAAAGAATCTGTGGATGTACCAAAGAGAACCGAAACTTCATAAAGAGGACTGAAATGAGGCAGAGTCCTGGTGGAGATTTGTGACCCTGAGGGAAACCTGTGCTGAAGCAGTGATGACTCAGGTGAGATACTGGATCCGTGCGTGTGTGGATCTATACTACTGTTAAAGTTTTTGTGACTCTGAGAAATCTCATGCTGGAGCGAGACGGCCCATGTGAGATATTGGAATCCGTGTGTGTGTGGATTCGTGCTAGATCCATGCCGAGAAGTTTATCAAGGACTGTTCTCCCATGGGGAGGGACCTCCATAGGGAAACAGGGGTGGACTCTTAAACCATTAGCCCCTGTAACCCTGTGGAAGAAGATCCATAGTAAGCAAGTGTCCCCTTGCAAGCCTATGGAAGGAAAACCCTTCAGGACCTGAATAATCTCCAGCCTTCAGTCTTAGCCCAGGAGGGGGGTAAGCCCAGCCCCAGAAGCCAACACAGAGCGAGAAGGAGAGAAAAGAAGTTCCAACTGCAATGAAAGTGCTGCTGCTGAGGATTTGTTACTAGAAAGAAAGAGAGCTGGAACTCTAAAAATACAGAATGAGACTACTTCTTCTCCTTGGACTGGTATAAAAGGGAAGAAGTATTTCTGTAAATATATAACACTTCAACTTAAGTAGAAATTGCTATAAATATAGTTCTTTAGTTTTTAACTTATTAGTAATTATTATTTTACTAGTAATAAATATTTATACTGTTTTCCCCAAATCCTGTCTCTCTTTTGTCTGCAAATACCTTCTCTCAACTAGTAGTAATTGTGTAGGGGGTGGAAAGCAAAATTGACCCAGAGCAAAACCACGACAACATGACAGTGGTGGGTTATTGGTCAGACTTGATGATCTTATGTTTTTTTTTCAAAGTAAATGATTTCATGATTCTAATAAAATAGAACAGAACAGGATCGGCAAATTCACAAAATCAATAAGGTAACTATTCGATACTACATGAGAGATGAACAATTTGGAAAGGCCATTTCTAAGAAAGGTAAAAAAACCCCTGTGCAGTAGCTTGTAATGAGATATGGCAGAAAAATAGACCAGTGCTCTCATAAACATCATTCTCCATACTTCTGGGATATGACTCCACATTTAACTATGAAAAAAACTACCATCAAAAGAGTTACCCAAAAGCATATCTTAAAATCTTTAAGTAATAAGTTAACAATAAAAAAGACAGATAAAACTCAAAATTCCTACCTTTGTATGTAATATAGAGAGGAATAAGCAACAAGAAGATGAGAATGATTTAGAATATCACTTAAGAATATAAGTAATAAGATGAAAGTAAGCTCAAGGTAGCATAAAATGACAATAATTCAAACAAATACTGACGAATTGGTATTTTGAAGAACCATCTTCCCAGAGGAATGGTGAACCCATGTGAAAATTTACAGAACATAAATGAATGTACAACAGGGAACTTCTATACTGTTGGAGAGATATATGTGTTCATTTGTCCATGCCATCTATTTATTACAGTGCTTTGGCTGAAGAAACATGAGGCAAACCTTTCTTTCCTCATGTGGCAAAAGAAGGCACTACTGTAAATAGCATTAGGCTGCCACCAGCAGATTAGCACTTGAGACATGTCATCCAAAAGCAGGACAGAAATGATGGATCTAGGAAGGGATTAATTTTTGAACAAATGTGTGCTGAAAAACCTGCTAGGAATAATATAAGCAGATATGTGGTCATGGCCAGCAACAGGAGAAGGATCAGTAAATAATAAATGGAGCTCCCAGGATCAAGAAATAAAGGTGTTAAACAGCCTGACAGGCTTTCCCAGGGCAATACATCACAATGAGAGTCTGGGAAGAGTTTTGGGTGTTGACAGTTTCGTATTTTGGTTTTTTTTTACTTTACTTGAAAATGTAACATACATGTACATGATATTTGTTTGAGAGAAAACTCCGTGTACATTTCAAAGCATAAATTGAGCCTTTTCTCTGTCAAAAAAAAAGCCTAAAGAACTGAAAGACAGAGTGACAGTCAAGTACCTGTTCACCTACCACCACTTCTAATTTGGTCACATTTACAATGTCATGATCAGAAGGAATATTTAACACTGCCCACAGAGCCCGTCACATTCTAATCCTCCCCTTCCACCATCCATTCTTCTACACAGGCTCTCTTGCGTGGCTGTCAAGAGACCGTCACTAACTTCATCTCTTCTGTGGTAAAACTTATATTAAAAAATAGGTTTTGTACTGAGACATCTAGCTCTGGTTTTTGGCATTTGATTCCTGTCTGGTCTGGCCCCATTTCAGGAATACTCCTGTTCCCCAGATTTGTGTTCTGCGGATTTCCTAATGACCCAATTTCTTCCAGTGTAGGTTTCTAGAGGAGAATAGGTAATAGTGGTTATTGCTGTGATTTATTGAAGCAGTGGAAGAGACTGTGGTTTGAAAGAGATTTGTGGTCGATGAAAGCCTGTGTGCTGCCCTTCCTTTGGGATTTCTCCTCTGTGAGGATACAGAAGCTGAGAGTCACAGGCACAGGGTAAAGAACATTAACTCACAGGACAGGTGACTCAGATTTCACTTGGCCTTTCACAGCTGCTTGAATTTCAGTGTAGCCATTGGCCTCCAGGTCCTATGAAACTGGGAAAGCCCATCCTGAGTTTCAATCTCCACTGTGTCCAGAAGTTCTCCTCAGTCTTAGGTTGGATGTATCTAAGTTTCTTTGTAGGTCAACACACACTTGATGGATGAGGCAGAGAGGATGAATATCATGTTCCCATTTTACAACTGTTAACTAAGGAATTAGGATCATCACTATCCTCATTCCTGCTGTTTTGCTGAGTCTGACCCTTATCTAACCTCAGCCTCTGTCTTCACATGCTGCTCTATCTTTGTATCTCTGTGAGACAAGTAAAGCCTTAAATTAGCATAAAGGTACTCATAGCTGAAAGCCCAGTGAAATGTGACTGAAAGTTGGGGTTTAATTTTCTTAGGAGACTGACAATCCCAGTTCCAGTAAAATAGGAAGAACTATTTTGACTAATCCTTCACAGGCTAGTGAGGAAATTATTTGATAGCCCTCACACCATTAAGGTTGCCTGTCTTGCCCAGTACCCTGGCTGCATTTAATGGTACAGTGTTTTATGCAAGGTCATTCCTGCCCTAAAGACACTTCATTCTTTGGAAGCTTTTGATATCATCTTAGACAAATATCCATCAGGAATAGACTAAGCATAATTGATACTTCCACAGAGCAGAGGAAGGAAATAGGCACATTCTGGAGGGTTTTATCCTGTCTTGTTTTCTATTATGAAAGGAATAAACCACACCTGGAAATCAGACAACTCAGCTGCCCTAAAGAAAGGCAAACCAGCAGGAGTTTAGCAGAGAGCTTTCATGGAATTCAGGGACTGGAAGCCAATATTTTATGAAGTAAGAGAAAAAAAGAGCATTAGGGGATGAGTAAAGAAAGCTACACACATTGTGGTATATTCTCTGGTATTTAGACCTATGATAACTTTCTTTCAGTTTTTCCATTAAATGTTTCCTTATGAGGCATTTAAGACCCTTCAGAACTTAATTACTGCCTAGTAAATGATGATGGTACATGATTAGTGTTAAAGTTGGGGTCAGTTATCAATCACAAGATGATATAAAGACAATCAAATGTTTCTCCTCTTTAGGGCTTCTTAGTGACCAAAGACAAATATGTTGATTCCAAATCATTTCAAAAGTGAAAGTAGAAAGAACAACAAAAGTCCTTTTGCTAACAGGTAAAACACAGAGTAAACATGAATTTTAACTATTTTCCTTATTTTCCTGGTCAAGATGGAGACTTATTGACAGGCATATATGGAAAAGCTTCTGTTGCTGCTGCTTACTACGACTGATTTTGAAAGAAGGAACTTCAGTGTTAAGGGCTGTCAGTTTGGCACCTATAATGAGCATAATATTCATTTCAAAAGGAAAACTACAAAAAAAAAAGAAATAAATGACAGGTTAAACTTTGCATGTCTACAAGCAGAACTGCTGATCTCCCAAGATAGTGTTCCCAGCCCACACACCCCTCACATTACCAGGTGCTGTTGCTTCTTTTTTTTTTTTTTTTTTTTTTTCCTCCCAGTCTTCCTCATTACATCTCCCTGGCAGAAATTCCACCATGGATGCTTGCAACAGGCTTGCCTGGATGCTGCTCGTCACAATCCCCTGTGACAGCTTATTATCTCATTATCAACATTAATAATAAATGTGTGTTTCTCTGAATATGCAATGTGAGAGCCGAATATCTATATATATATGGGACTTCGCACTGCATTTATTTGAATGTGTAATGGCTGGTATAAATGCAGACTCAAAGCTCTGTGAGTGAAGGACACACTTGGCATGCAGAACCAGGTTCAGTTGAGAGCCATGACAGAGACTTCCTGTGTGCCTGTGGGTAAGTTCTTTGACCCCATCCATACTTTATTCCTCATTCTTGAAATCCCTTTTGCACTTTTAGGGAATGATTTAAGTTTTCTGTGCTACATGCTGCAATGTTTTAATACACATTCCAACTGATACTGGCATCCTAATGCTTATATGAGCATTGGATAGTTAAAACTACAAACTGATTAGTCTAGAAATAAGCAATCTGATATTCGTGTTTCTAAGGATATATATTTAAGAATAATTAATAGCTTATTTTTCCCTTTCATGCTCTCTACTTATAAATATACTTTTCAAAGAAAATCATCTTTTTTATATAAACTAGCACAATTTTCTTTTGATTTAAAACCTCCTGGTTTTGAATGAATAAAAATGTTATAGTAAAACTTCAAATACCAAATGCTGACACAATATCAAAACCAGTTTCATATAGGAAATTAAAAAAGCAGAACATTCTTGTCATAAAATAAAAACTGGGCATACAAGTAGGTCTTAAGAAAATTAATTAGACAAATACCCATTAGCAAAACTCCTTCATTCTTGCCAAAGGTATACTCCAGCCCAAGGACAGGAGACAGCGTTAAAAAAACCATGTGTACTTCGGTGAGTAGCCAGCAACGTTCTTACACTTCAGGATAAATTTCACATGAAAGAACAAAATTAATAAAATCTACAGAAAGTCAGAATATCTGAAAATAATTTCATTTACTTTCTAATGCTGATTAATTGTAGATACATTATTCTTAGCAACTGTCTTCTGACCTCAGTCTATTCTGGCTGACAAATTTTATGCAGAGAACATGAGTGCAAAGAAAAAAAAAAAAGATGTCTAAACTCGTGGAGGATGTCTAGAAAATAGTACAATTAAGATGAGAAAATGTCACTCTAGCAGCTCTATGTGTCCCCTAGCATTTCCCAAAACAACTTCTAGTATGAAACTGCTCTTGCATAAAGTTACAAAAATGAGACAATGGAGTGTACTGTCTAGAAAGGATTCTAGTCTAGAAAGAAAAGTCGATGGACTTCAAGTGTTCTAGAACATCAAAAATGGAAAGGTAAACTTTCAAAACAGAGAGGAGGATGCATACATGGAATGCTACACCAACTATTTTGTCGGTTCTCCTGTGGGAAAATAAAAAGCAACAACTGATTCAAAGTAGAGCAGAAACTCTTTTTTAAGCATAAATGCTGTGTCATTTAGTCCTTCACTGAAATATAAACTCAACAGCTCCAGTTTCATTTATAAATATGACAAAAGCAATAGAAGTTGTTCAATTTAGTGAGCTAAAAAGTCAGGAAGATAAAACTCTTTTTATCAGCACAGTTACCTTCCCCACCCCTCTGCCACCTTTTTGAATCCACTCTAAATTTGAAACTATCATCATTCTTTGAAATGGAGTCTACAAAAAAAGGAAGTT
Organism: Empidonax traillii; assembly: GCF_003031625.1. Classification (NCBI taxonomy): domain Eukaryota; kingdom Metazoa; phylum Chordata; class Aves; order Passeriformes; family Tyrannidae; genus Empidonax; species Empidonax traillii. The sequence continues at coordinate 104,606 of NW_020956529.1, forward strand.
TAACAAGCATAAGTGAATCTCCTGAAGAAAGGACTAAATAAAAACAAAACATTGCTTTGAAGCTGCTGTTTTTCTTACTGAAGAACATTTCTCTTCTAAACTGTAACTCAGCTCTGAAAGTGTTTTCAGAACAGAAGCGTGTTCAGAAAATGCCAGAAAGAAGAATATTCCACTTATAAGATTTATACATAAAGTTGTCAGGAGGCATCAATGTGATCAAACAGTTGCAATTAAGAAGGTGTCAAATGCTGAAACACCTCAAAAATCCATGCTCTAGGGGCCATGAGTTTGATGAGTTTGGAAGAGGTCTTCAAGCAATGGGATTAGAGAAAGAGGAACAAAGATTGTTGGCTAGGACTTGCTCTTCAATGGCATGTACAAGCTTCTGTTTCCCTTAAAGTTCCTAAATAATAAAACAACTGAAATAATGCTCCTTGCATGACCATTTGTGCGGAATTTTCCTTTTATGGGATATTTAAAGCAGTTTTAGCTGTTAAAACTAACTTGGCATCCCAGGCATGGGTACATCCAGGCTGAGATGCAGCTACCCAAAACAGATGATGTCCTACAGAACAGAACCATTCTCCTCTGGCACACAACCAACTCCCACAATGTGTTACCTTCTCTCTTCTCTTGCTTTAGAGAACTGGAGAATTCCCAAAAATATTCCCTACATATTCGACTCCTTCTGCTCCTTTCTAAGATCCTTGGAAGACTGGCTTCAAACTTACTGTCAGTGTCCTCCCACCAATGTCAAAATCATTCTAATTCATGTGATGATTTCCCTGTGTCCTCACACCTGGAAAGCTTCACACTGAAACTCAAACTGGCTGAAAGCTGTGTACTTGATTTAGTCTTCACTTTTTACCTTAAACTTTCTTTAAATCATAGACTTTTCAATGTCTTGTTTAGGCAGTAAGGTCAGGCCTGCAGAGCTTAAACTTGCTGAAAAAAAGAGTAAGCTGAAAAACTACTGTGAAATAAACTTGCTTAGATTCTCAGAGTATCACTCTATTATGAATATTAAATAGCAAAGTTAATAACCCTGTTTTGCCAATTTTTGTTCTGCTTCATTCAGCTCAAACTGAGTGTATTGAGATCTCCATTCATCCATGAAATCTTAGAATTTCTTGCTGGCTGGTATTACTATTAACAAATAAAAAACATCAGAAAATTAAATTCTCTTTAAAGGAATTTTTATTAAGAATAAAACCAAATTTTTACTTCCTTTGCCAATGATCACAATTTCTTGATCTGTGTCTCTGTCTGTCCAGCTGTCTGTCTGATGGTTCCATCTTCTTTACTACTAAAAACTTTTGCCAATTCCAACCTTCCACCTTAAAGAAATTAGTAGGCAAAGAACTATGGATTTTAAGTCTATATTACCTACTTAATCCTAACCATATTAATAAATTTAACTAAGTCTTCCTCAGACATTCTGAGGAGGTTTGTCATGCATAAAGGGTTCTTACTCATACATGTGTAGTAATTCCTGTGAAATGCAGGTAAATATGAAGAGATTTAAAATGTCTCTTTGTGATAAACACTGGCTGGCCAATACTTTAGAGTGTCCTCAGATGGCTTCTTAAGAGAGAAACTTCCTGTTAAAACATACAGGAGCTTTCTGTGGACTTGCAAAGAGTCAGGATCATGGTACATGTCACAGAATCACAGAATAGGCTGAGCTGGAAGGGACCCACACGGATCATCAAGTCCAGTCCTTAGCCCTGTACAGGACCATCCCCAAGAGTCACACCACATGCTTGAGAGTATCATTGTCCAAATGCTTCTTGAGTTCTGTCAGGCTTGGTGCTGTGACCACTTCCCTGGGGAGCCTGTTCAGTGCCCAACCACCCTCTGGGTGAAGGACCTCTTCCTAATATCCAACATAAACCTCTCCTGACAAAACTTCAGGCCATTCCCTCAGGTCCTGTCACTGGTCACCACAGAGAAGATAACAGTGTCTGCTCCTCCTCTTGCCCTCATGAGGAAGTTATGGACTGCAATGTGGTCTCCCCTCAGTCTCCTGTTCTCCAGGCTGAACAGAACAAGTGCCCTCAGCCACCCCTCATACAAGTTTGCTGTTTGGGTTGTAACAATGCTAGTAAAGTGTACTTGTTCCTTTCATGGCTGAATGGTTGCACTCAAAGAGTTGAGGTGAATGACTTGATGTCCCAGTGGAGAATATGATGAGTGGTGTTCCTCAGGGATTGGTGTTGGGACTGGTGCTGTTTAACATCTTTGTCGGTGACATGGGCAAGTGGGATCAAGTGCACCCTCAGCAAGTTTGCTAATGACACTGGGCTGTGTAGCCTGGATGACACACTGCAGGGAAGGGATGTCTGAGAGGTGGAACCCATGCAAAGTGCACAAAGTTCAACAAGATCAAGTACAAGGTCCTGCACCTACATTGGGATGGTCCCAAGCACAATTACAGGCTGGAGGATGGAAAGATTGAGAGCAGTCCTGAGGAAAAGGACATGAGGGTGTTGACGGATGAGAAGCTCAACATGGCTTGGAAATGTTTACTTGCAGCCCGGGAAGCCAACCACACCTGGGCTGCATCAACAGCAGCGTGGGCAACAGGTCAAGGGAGAGGATTCTCTCCCCCTACTCTACTCTCATGAGACCCCACCTAGAGTGCTGTGTCCAGCTCTAAGGCCCCCAACATAAGAAGGACATGGACCTGCTGGAGAAGACCTAGAGGAGGTCATGAAGATAATCAGAGGGCTGGAACACCTCTCCTATGAAGACAGGCTCTCTCTTCTCCTTCAGGAGAAGACAAGGCTCTAGGGTTACCTTAGAGTATCTTCCACTACCCAAACGGACTGCAAGAGAGCTGTCAAGGGACTTTTTACAAAGCTATGTAGTGACAGGATAAGGTGGAATGGCTTTAAACTGAAAGATGAGTTCAGATTTAATTTTAGGAAGAAATTCTTTATGATGAGAGTGGTGAAGCACTAGAAAAAGGTTTCCCAGAGCAGCTGTGGATGCCCCATCCCTGGAAGTGTTCAAGACCAGTTTGCATGGTGCCCTGGAAACCTGATCCAGTTTTTGATTGGCACCTCATCCAGCTGAATTTTCTTAATGGTAGTTGCAGAGCAAATGCTCTCATCACATCTTCCTTTGCTGATTTGACACTTCTTGGATCCCTGTGGATCAGTAAGCACAGCTCTTATTCATCAGTCCTCTACACAAACAGTTCTATGCAGCAGAGCTCAGCGTTCACAGAAGAAAATAAATGCTTTTAAGATTGTTTTGCTTTGGTCTGAAGGCTCATTAGATAAGTCCTCTCTGGAGCCAAAGGACATTTAACGATAGCCTTACAAAGGTCTGATGGTCTCTTTTAACCATAAAAGTAAATTTTAGGTATAGTGCAAGGCTCAGATTAACTGCTGTGGAGACTAGTGTCTTCATTCTCCTCACAGAGGTCTGTTGAGTCAGCAGAGCAAATTTTCTTCTTCTAGTGAAAGTTTCTGTTTCTCCTACTTTCTGTTCCCCAGTCAATCCAAGCATTGCTCTTCTGTCGCAAAAGGAACACCCAATATTACTTCTGTTCTCTTGAAACTTGATCATTTAATTACAAGCTGAACTTGGATTATGTATGTTGCATTAAAAATTCAATTTTCATTGGAAAATAGCAACTTCTGTTCACTGAAGTTATCCTAGACCTACAATATCATAGACAGGAAGTTCTGGAAGAGACATAAAATCATCTGATCTAGGCACCAGTGCTAATTCTTATATAACATGCCTAACAGAAACTAACCTACCCGCAAACTTCAGGTTAGGGTTTATTATTTCTTTTGAACTGATGGAAATGATTTGTTGTTGGTCCTCTCCTATATGACCCAGCGCCAAGCAGGAGTATCAGTTACCAATCTCACCCATTCTGAGTGAGCTACTATTAACTGATCCCTCTGAACTTACTGTCTGTGAGTTTACTTCAGGCATTGATTTGTTCCTTGCTCTCATCTACATTATTTCAACACTGAGTTTTTTCTTCCTGATAATAAAGTGGTTACAAGTTTTAAAGTCAATTATAGCCCTATGCATGGAATAGTTATTATCAACAAAAAGAACTGCACATAATTTAAAGAGTAGCTCTGAACATAATTTACAACATAACTCACATATTTAGATTGAGTGCATCTTGGGATGCTTAAATTTGAAACAGATGGTCAGGTGATTTGAAAATCACTCAAGGAAATCTTGAAATTAGCTCACAGCAACAAGAAAAAATATCTGCTGGATTTAAAAGGAAAAAAGATGAGGCTGTTGATTGAGCTGGAGAGTAAATGAGACTACAATAGCTGTTTGGTTCTATAGACTGGAAAGAATAATTTTCTGGGTTATGAATATGGTATTCACTGTGATACATACTTAGGAAGAGAGAGACACATTCTGACAGGCAATGCTTAGTTTCAGACGGTTTAAAATCAGTGCCAATATAGAAAGAGGAAATTTATCTTATAAATAAACATGACTAAATATATGAAGACTCCAGGAATTTGAAGTGACAGTTAAAGTGGCACCTTGTGGTTCATCATATTTGATCCCACTGTGTCAATGTCACAGTGGCAGCTGGTATCAAAAACTGCTGGTGGGGAAGCAGATAATAAGCTTCTTTCCTCATCCTTGCACCTTTCCTAACCAAGTTATTCATATTTATGGGGGGTGGTAACTGGGACAGTGGTTTTGAAAGTGGAAAAAGAAGGGATGTCAAGGTTTACTATACTCAGATCATGCCTTCAAGTAAAAAAATGTTAAAATGTTTCAGCACCAGGTAGGGAGGAAAACACTAACATCCCTCCACAGAAATGCCAAGTTCTCTCAAGTTCTCATCTATGATATCCTTTACAGTCCTACCCTAAAACCACTCTGTTTTTTGTTGTACGTACAATTTAATTGACCTGTGTAGCTGACTGCTTTGTATAATGAAGAATATGGCTCCAAATCCCTTCAGATAGAGTCAGATCTCACTGCAGTTAAATGACTGCCCCAGCTCTTGAGTTATTGGGTGAGTAAAGGAGACAGTACTGCTATCTCTTTCTCCAAGTAGATGTCTGAGTCTTCCCAGGCAATGCATGGTGCTCCTAATATACTTCACCTGGATAGTGAATGTTTCCATGACTGGCCAGACATCCAAAATTAAGGTGCTGCAATACTTAGCAGCAAAATATTTTTCCCTCCTGTCCCCCTTACAGCCTTATACTTAGAGCTGATCTGCAGAGTTTGGTATCTCTGTGATTTCATAAAAAGCAGCTTGTGAGCCACAAGGGTTTTGTGCAGTGTGTTACCACTGGACAAGGCAGTTGACAGCTATGACACTACTAACAAGGAACTACCCATCAATACTGATGACCCTTTTCAGCCAACTCCTATAGATGAGACAGCATTGAGTTGTCTACTGTTAGACTTTATTCTGCCCTAGCAGACCTCTATGTCCTCCTTGGTCAATCTATACACTTTTGTCCATACCCCAAAGTCAAACACCTATGCAGGAATTCTATGAATGCAGTTTAATGGTCATCATTAGCTTATTAAAGCTTCAGGTGGTGCGCCTGACTTTCAGGAGACATGGATTACTGATGACTCAGGATGCTACGGAGCTTTTTTAAAACTTCCCATGGATCTGCAATAGCCACTTAAAATGGAGCTCACCTGAAGGGACATTGCTTTCCAATAACATCTGGAGACCAGGACTTCTGAATATAGGCAACCTCCAACCCTCTGCAGAAATGTCAACACAGAGCACAGGTCTGGGTCCGGGTGAGGACAATTCTCTCCTTAAACATTTGCACCCTGACACCCTTGGCGCTGACAACTATCTATTACCTTTTCTCATTAATCCTGCATTTATATTAAAAGTTGGGGCTTCAGCTTTGGAAATGTGTAAGTTAACTTTTCATTCTCTTCAAAGTATATTCATTTCATTGTAATATATATGGCATTTCCACATCCATCAGTATTTGACATCCAGTCTTTAAATTGTCCTATATATGCACATATATTTATAAGTTAATAAAAAGATACCATTTCCGCAATTTTTTCTACAATGAAATAGCCTGTGAGCAAATTACATTTTCTTTTTACTGTTTACTCAGCACAGTGAAAGAATATATTGACTGCTAAGTTTCTATGACTTTTTCCTCTACGGCATAAAATGGACTCTCAGTCTTATTAATTTCAAATATATTCCTTGTTGTTCCATAAATTGTCACTGTGGCTCTGACCTCTTACAGATTTACAGGTAGAAAGAATTAAGACACCTATTTATTTATAGTCATTTCCAAAACAGCTGTGCATCCACATGCTCCTCAAAAGAGTTTTATGCTCTGTGGGTGTTTCAATTATAAAACCATGTGGCTGGCATATAAAAACAAAGCCACTTCAAAAGCTGAATTTCTTAATTAGATGACTGGAGCCATTGCAATAGCTTGTGATCTAGATCTAGCTTTTATTAATCTTTTCCTGACTGTTCTTTAGTCACGAGTTGTGCCACTGTTGCAAATTCACCTGCCATACCTTGGCCTCATCAGAACACTTTAGCCCCTGAAGCAGGAGAAAGAAACCCCTAGAACCTGTTTTCTGGTAATTTCTTAGGTCAGTTATGCGTTAATTAATGTCCCTAAACACAAAGATGTGACTTATACGAATTTACAAAACAGAACTTAATTAAAACATTTTAAATAACCACATCATTGGAACAAAGAAAGAAAGCAACAACAATAAAGTAACAAAATCAAACATGAGCATTGCTGTTGTACAGCACAACAGAGAGCTATCTGTTGCTGTCAAAAATTAAAATGGAAAATAAATGGCCTGGGGATAATTCAGGTCCCAGACAACAGACACTTAACAGTTACACAACATCCAGAGCCACCACCTCCACACAGGATAGAAACAATGTAAGTGTGGGCAGCAAATCATCCACGACCTCATGAATGGCAGAGTTCTCAAGATGGTCTTTGCCATGGAGAACGGTGGATACCACCAGAATTTTATCAGTTTAACCCTTTCCACACTGGCAGTATCAAGGCCACTCTCCTCTCTCTATACCAACACCTTCTCAAAACAAACAGCAGGGTGTACTACTGTAGTGTGCACTGTACTGCTTTCAAATGCATCGATCACGTGCCAGAGTTTTCCAAAATATCAGGAAAACTGCCAAATACATTTTTTGGCTGACCTAATAAATTATTTCAAACATAATTCAAAAGGTGACAAAAATCTGGATAAGGACAGTGTTTGATCCATAAAGATACCTAAATTACCGCAGATGGGAAAATATAAATCCGTAATTTTAAGCCAGCATAGAAAACAGATGAAAAACATATTTTTTAATAACCTAGTTCTTTAATGTGTTCTGCCACTAATCCAAAGCTGTGTTTGGGTAAAATGCTCATTCCAGAGATTTCTGGTTTCCTGGCAATTAAGTGAGAAAATAATAATTATTGTTACAATTACTGCTACTGTTAATAATTATCATAATGCTCTATCAGAGAAAATTATTTTGATTTAGGCAGAAGCATGAAATTGTCAACAACAAAAATTTCTGGAAATAAAATGAGTTTTAGAAAAAATTATATTTGCTCACGATCCAATGAAATGGAAAGAGACTATATGCCAAACTGATGATTAGGCTATAAAAAGACTCAACAATAACTAATTCATATGTAATAGCATGCATTTATTTTTAAGGTTACAAAGCCTGAAAAGTTCTTAGTGTTACAGACTAGATACTTGAGAGTGAACATAAGGATGACTGAATCACATTGTCCTTTTAGTAACATGATTAAATCAAGCTACAGATAGCAAATAAAGCTTTTATTACTGGAAAATTATTTCATCTAGCATATAAAACTGCTGGAAGAGTCCTTTCTTAATTACAAATTTTTCTTTGGTACTTTCATGCAAATGTTTCCTTAGAACAAGCACTGCCAAGCTAAATTAGAAAAAAAAGTTAGGGATTTATGAGCTTTACAAAAGTGTTAAAACAGTTTTAAGAAATGTATTCTAGGTATAAACCAGAGAAAAGAAGTGGAAGATCACAGACTCAGATAAGCCAGATGGCTATCGTTTGCTTCGGTGAAAAATGGCCTTCTGGTTGAAAATTGAACTGGGTCACATCGGGGCCTCACTCTCTACAAGTTGGGTGATTTATGGGTCTTAGGGTGAATCATAAAAAATAAACCCACCCCAGTAGAAATGTCACCCTCCCTTAAAGGAAAGTTACTATATACTTTTCTATTTTGGTTAAATACAAATGGTAAATAAATTTAGAGTAGATTAGAATTGGACAAAATATATCTATTAAAGCAACAGTAGTTTTCACAGCAGAGATGAACCTGGGCAAGTTTCAACTTCTCTGTTACACAGCTGTAGTTACTATAGGAAATAAAATTAATCCGTTCTCAACTGGTAAAAGGGTGTTAAAGAAAAAGACCTTCTTGATACCCTGTACAGTTTTGGGGAACAAATTAGAAGTGTAACACAGGTAGTTCCCACAAGGTCTTGATATGCTGGAGCAACTTTTTAAAGGAGGAAGATGCCCATTACATTATCCTTGATTTGTTACTGCTGTTATCTAGTGTTTCACAGAGGCCTTCTGGGAACAATACTGACTTGTGCCCAGTTTTGTCATCTCCATTTTTATCTAGTTCTGTCATACTTTTTCTCAGATTTATAGAAATGATCCTTCTGTCCACACCTTTCTTGACAACACCTTCCTCGAGCTTCCTTATGAATAAAAATAAGCCCAGTTGACATCAAACCATAATTTGCATGAGCTAGTTTTGCCAAGTTCTGTAGAATTTGCTCGGGCTATGTTCCAACACATGAGGAGTTGAGAGAAAGCGTCTCAAGGTCACCACAAAGAAGGAGGGTGTAAGTGAGAGAGGTGTAACCAGACTCGTCATCGACATGTCTCATGCTGGAGAGAAGAGCAAAGCCCTGCCCCTCGCACAGCTCTGTTGTGTAACTCTCAGCCTGGGTGGCCACTCCAGAAATACACACTTGTTCACAAGACTGACTCGTGTCCTCACCCCTGCTGCCTCTGACATGGTCTCTGCCTTTGCATCCCTTGGTGTTTGTAGCTCAGGGTGCAGATTTTAATATTCTGTACAGTCCGTGCCTGTTGTCATGAGAGGCATCCTGGAAAGTTTCCCTGCATGATATATTATAGCTGACAGGATAGTCATGGATGTGCTGCAGCTGCTGCTGCTCAGGAGCTCCTTACAAGACTGTTCCTCTCCCGTGCTCTTGTCAAGAAGGTTTTTGCAAGTGTCCTGTGCTGTGCCAAGTAGATAAATGAAATGTTTCTACTCCATTTGAAGACCCCTATGACAACAGGATTCCACTGACCATATTAAATCTGGGAGCATAAAAGTAGCTGTCATTCACAAATCTCTCTTCTCTAAAAGTTACTCCATGAGCTGATCTGCCAAGAAAGGAGTGTGTGTTATGGTAAATGTGCTTTATTTATTGGCTTCTTTCATCTGTGCATAGGTCCCTGCATGTCATCGTGTCATGGTGGTAACTTGAAATCATGACAATATACCCTCATTGCATTTCAGAGGAATGGGTCATATTGTGTCCAAATTAGAAGCGTAAAATTACCTTTAACTACATCCCACCAGTAGTGCTGCTGCTACCTCACCTTGGAATTGCAAGTGCTATCATTGGCATGGCCATGATGCAAGCGGGTACCAAACAAGGTCTCATCTTCCATTCCCTGCATTCTAGCTCTGAGTTAGCTCTGCTTTATGTGTTTTGTGGCATCTATAAGCAAAACCCATCAAAATTCATTACATGAGAATTACCACCTGCCTGTCTACATCATAGCAACAGATTGGCTTATTCCTGTTTGGGTTTTGGTTCTTTCAGAAGCTTGCTATTCATGATATATCTCTAGGCTTTTGAAATGCTTTCTATCAAGCTTGCTTTAGTGTGTAAGAAGCATTTCTGGCAGCTCCTTTTCCCTGGTAAACTTTATGACCAGGGCTCCCAGATAAACTGTGTCGTCTAGTACACCAGAACTAGAGCTCCAGAGCCAGAGCTGCCCCCCATGAAGGATGGAGACTGTGGTCAGCTGTGGTCCAAGCAGTAAATCTGGTCTAAAAGGGTCTACTGGAAATGTACATTTCGTTTTTTGTAAAGCACCACAGATCACACTTAATAATTAGTTCTGTTGTTTTTCAAAATGTTAACTTGGCTTTTTGGCTTTTGCCTTATATTTGATCTGATATAAATTTTATGACCAAAATTTCGATTCCTTTTGATAACAAAAATTTTGTGTTTTGATTTAGTTCATCCTGGAGCTGGTGGCAGAAAGGCAACAGTGCTGTGTGATAATGGCACTTCTCAAGCGAAGAATAGGGTGATTTTAAGAATCAGATGAGGTTTCCAAACCCCGGGCTCATTTTTACTTGTTATTTCCATACCATTCTCATTCAAAAAATTCTCGTACATTGTAGCTTTTATCATGCTATTTTGAATAACAAAATGGACTTCAGGGGCAATTTCTAGGAGCAGAAGTGAGTCAAGAGAAAGAGGCAACTATGGAGTTTTCTGAGATAAGGTAGGAGGGGATGTCACTAAGTAACTTGATGATGGTGACTACCCCTCCTGGAGACTTTTCTCTTTGTCCAAGTAATTAATACATTATTGGCCTCAAAAAAGGTTTAGACAACCTTGTCTCTTCCTCAGAGCAACCTTGCTAATAGTAATCTTGCCTTGAAAAAAGCTAACACTCTATATATCTCTAGAGCTTTTTACCACAAAAGCACATAGTTGGCAGCCCTTATTGCAACCAATAGGAAGAGCAAAATCCTCATGCACCTTTGAAGGACAAATGTTTTGGCTGGGACATAGCAGTTAATTAATATTTTTCTTGTTCACAGCACTGCAGTGTCCCAACCAAGGTCAGGGCTGCATTGTGTGAGGCATTACATGGATTCGTGGAAGGAGCAAGCTGCTGCTCAAAGCTCAGTAGAAAGGAATAATAAAAGTTAGGGGACAGAAGGGCACACATTCAAAACAAATGCTAAAGATAGCATTCATCACATGAGTTTTAAGCTAAGATTCTGACTGAATTGTTGTGCTGCCTCACAGCACAAAAAAACAACATGTAACACAAACTTCAGTGATTTTAGGTTTTCCTCTAAAGAGGAGAGGTGCAACAGCAACTTAATTATCCTCCTGAATGTTATAGTTAGAAATCAGTTGGAGCTGACAAATGGACAAAGTGAACATTACAGCCTTTGCTAAGCTGAGTGCAGCATCTTTTATTCACAACAGATCAGTCCAAGTTCTGTGTGTGTAGGAATTGCATGGTTTCCTCAGACCGAACACTCTTGTGCTGAAACCCTGCCCCTGAATCCAAATGAGGTTTGCAAGCAATATTGAAATGGAGGTTCTTATATAATGTATATCTCTGGGAATCTGGGTATACATGGGTAATGAATGTAATACAATTTTAATGAGAATTTCATTTTATGACTCAGGATACAAGAAGACATAACTTCTCCTAATATAATTACCTTTGATTAATCTGTGGGAGTTATTAATTTCAGACAAAAGTTTTACTTTTCTGAATGTCCAGACTAATGAAATTACTCTTATTAGTTTGACAGTAGATGATGACACAGATGTAATAGGCACTGAAACAGAGATATATTGGGCACCTTACTGGAAATTGAAATAACAGCAAATGAATATTGCACATTGACCCATGAGCACAGTGGCCACTTTTTCAGCAAGAATTCTTTTATCTTCCCTCTGTTTGCACTCATAAGATGTATGCAGCACAATCTGCTTTAAGCTATCACCAAGCACCTCTCAGAAACACAAAGCAGGAACTAGAAGGAAGTACTATTGAAGGAATACTTAAGTATTCCACCCGGGCATATTAACATTATAATTTATATTCTATAGTGGCGGGTGAAAGAAAATTGGCCTCCATTATGTAAGGAATTGTTCAGACTCTCCAGAAAAAAAAGTCTGAGCTCAGAAAAATTCAAAATCTTATTTCCAGCAAACCAAAGAGATGAATGTAAGAAATAGTAGCAGCCAATTCAAAGAGGTCTGATGAGGGAGACAGTATTAAGGAAGGACATGGTGATGGACTGTACAACTGTTTAATCTCTTTTCTTGCAGTCTGATCTGTTTTATTACATGTACTGTTCTGCTGAAAAGGGATGCAGGAAGGAAATCTGCTCACCCGACTAAACTAACAGATATTCCCTGCATGAAGTGGTACTCCCGGGGTTGAGGGGAATTTGTGTCCTTCCTGAGAATAACCTGAGTGCAGCAGCTGGAGTTCAGAACAGTAGGGCAGCAGCAAACCTGTGGCAAAGACTGAGACTAGGAAATTAGAGAACAAGTGAAAAGAGGTTTCTCCAGGAACCAAATGCATCCTACTCACATGGAGTTTGTTACAGCCCAGAAAGGTTCTGAAAACCGCTGGGCTGAGCCCAACATTGTAAGAAAGAAGAAGAGAGGAATATGATTGCAAATCCTTCAATTTCAATCGTATTTTACCTACCAGATCTTAGATCTGAAATATCATTTTACATTTTCACTTTCAAAGCTACTTCTTTCTTGTGTTTTCATAAGCACAAATGTGACAATGGGTAGTCTCCTTGGTGTGTGTGTGGGGGTGCTTTCAGTCCACCTCAGAGCTCTGACTTACCTCAGGTCCCATCATACCCTCACAAAAGTTCGGGGCGGCAGTAATGAAATACAGAGTTTCAGAATGTTTGGACCATGTTGGCATACAATGCATTTAGAAATCCAATAAATTTAATATATTTCATGTGTAAAGGAGCAAAGTATATGGTTAGAGGATGAAAGCTCAAACGAACATGTTAGTAACTGCATTTGTTTCTGAAATAAGGTAAATTCTAAAATCCTACCTTACAAAAGGCTTGCACTAAATTTTAACAAGTTTGCCTCTAAAGGGCTGAGAGAAAATCAAATATTATTTTATTGAATTTAACAGTGGATGAATATTTCTCATTCTGTCACAATAAGATTATTTACTCACAGAGAGGTACTAAAATAAAATATTATGAAAGATAAATGCTTATATCTAAATGGCAAATACCTTCCCTATATATTCTTATTTTGGGGCACAAATATTACAAATGTGCCTTCTCTTTTAAGCATTATTTTTCCTCCAATGTTTTTACCATAATCTTCCCATATTTATCATTGTTAGCAAAATCCATGTCCAGTTACAGCGATATTCCTTGATGTCCTACTGGTAATATAGGTGGGAGCCTCTGGTGGTCTAGGGGAAAAGACACTGCACTGTCACTGCAGAGACCTGGGTTCGATTCCCGGTCGGGGCCCCTCCCCGGGCAGATGGAGCTTGTTAGCCCTGTAAGGCAATCCATCTACGTCCTGAGGACCTCACTGCCACCGTCCAAGCGTGCTTGGCCCCGGCAGATGAACCTCAGGATTAAAGGGTGGGCTCAGTTCTGCGCACACTGTGTCTCACCTAAAAAAATCCAATGCGCAGGCTGGAAGGTGTAAAGACCTTCCCCGGTTCTTCGTTTGCGAAGAGACTGGCCATTCATTCACTGGTAATATATTATGTGAAGGCAATATGAGAGTCAGGTAGTGGCTTTCTTTCTGCATTCCACAGTGCAAGCTTTCTTTTGGAGTCTAAAACCAAACCACCAAGAGATATTTTTTGCAGGGACTATCAGTTAGATCTGTCAGGCTACACACTTCTTCTAGGCATCTACAATAAAATATGAAACTAACCATCCTACTTGAAAACATGCAAAGATCTTCCACTTCTATCATTTCTCTAATGAATATCCAACTGGCACTCTCCCTCCTGATTTTTAATTATGGGTCTTGTTAAATGCATAAGCGTTAAACAAATGTAAGTTATTAATTAGGAAATACCATTACAAGTGATTCAGATGTACCTCACAACTCTGTGATTAAAGCGATTGTGCATTTTCCTTGTCAGACTTGGAATAAGCATTCCATAGAACAGTCCTACTCTCTTTTCCAAATTACAGTGCAATAATTGGCTCGTGGTTCCAAGCCACGACTGAGTTTCTGTGTCTCTACATTGTTTTCTTCTCTCTTTCATTTCCATATCTGCATCTTCATTTTAAGTTAAGAGTTGAAGAACTATTTAGCAGCGTAAATCAAGAATTTCTCTAACCTGTGTAACTTTCTTTGACATTTCAACACGGTATTAAAGGTGCTGGAAAGCGTGTACATTAAAGACTCCATGTACAGAAAGATAAATTTTAAATCTACTTTGCAGAATTTGTGTCTCTTCTTCCACCTCAGAAAACAACAGAATGGCAACATTTGATTCCTGAAAATAAATGGTGAAAGTCTGACAAGTGGAATTAGCTGCAAACCATGTAGATATTACGATAGTGAAAAGCATAAGAAAATACACTACCTTTAAGATATCACACTGATTAGGATGGCCCTAAGGCTAACTAAAGATGATCCCCAATTATAAAAAAGCACTGCTATGCATAAGCAATCTTAATGAGCTTAGATAGAGGAGCTCAGAAGAAAATGATGATATATATGCACAAATCTCATTACTCTAGTGGTATGGAACATTCAACATAGAAACATCTGAAAGTGGAAGAGTAATAATTTAAGTTTTCTCTTCAAATTAAAACTTTGTCACATACCGTTTTTTTTTTAAGACATCCTGAAGTGCATAATTGGCATCATATCATCAAACGTGTAATGCCACTTGCTATAAAAGGTACGTAATTTTGTGCCCCACAGTGTTGCTCTGCATCATAAAATTAGCCAAGGATTATGTCTTTCAAAGCAAAGGACTGAGCTCCAGCATATCGAAGCCATCTGCTGAACAAATCAGACAGATACTGCCACGATCACCAAACCCGAGACACTGCCAGCTTTACCTAAATGGAAACACAACATGTCACACTAGTCTGACATTCCCTGTTGTCAGAGAATACGGCTCACATACTGATCCAGCCAGCATCTGAGCAGCTTTAGGCACAGAAATGGCTTAGACTGATTTTGTGATTTGGACTGAAATAGAAGAAAAGGCAAAGGATCTAGGATCAAAGTGTTCCAGCTCCAGATTGTGGAGCTACTATTCTCGGCAAAGACCATTCATCTTGCATTCCTTAGTTCAGGCAAAGGTCTCAGAAATGAAAATCTAAAATAAGTTACATATTTATCACCTAAAAAAAAAAATAAAATAAAACCCTTCTATTCTGTCATGGCACAGTCACCAAAGACAGTCTGGAAAGAAAACTCCTACACCTAAAGGAGATTTTCTGGCTTCATTATGACAGGTTTACAGTGTTGATTCTTTCAGTTTTGTCTATACTATAGACTATCCATGGCCAAGATATAGAAACAAAGCTGGTCCATGCTCATCCACACTTCCTAATGTTGTAGTGTTCCTGTGCCAGCCAGAAATTTTTCCTTACTCAGTTTGGCATTAGCGTCAGTCATGGACTCTTCTTGTTCCTCAGTATAGATAACCACTCTAAGAGAAGAGACTTTATCCAGATAGATATGACCTGTGCCATGCTATCAGTCCACTCAGTCAAAAAAAATCAAACCCTTCTTTATCTGTAGATATGGAATTTTTCTGTCCCTAATGAGAGGAACTGAACACATTGTCCTGTAACATAGTTCAATGGTACCCACACGTTTCTACGAATGGGGCATCCACCACCTCTCTGGATTGCCTGTTCCAGTGTTTCTCCACCCTCATCATAAAAATTGACTCCTTATATTTAGTCTAAATCTACCCTCTTTAATTTGAAACAATTTACCACTTGTCCTATTGCAACACACCCTGCTAAAAAGTTTATCCCTGTCTTTCTTGTAGGCTTCCTTTAGCACTGAAAGACAGCAACGATGTCTCCCCAGAGCCTCCCCTACTCCAGGCTGAACAACCCCAACTATCTCTGCCTTCTTTTCATAGCAGAGTTTTTCTCGGATACTTTTTGTGTCCCTGATCTGAACTTGTTCAAACAGGTCCAAGTCTTTCTTTTGTTGAGGATGCTGGAGCTGGATGCAGCACAACAGATGAGGTCTCACTGGAGAGGAGAAGAGGAGCAGAATCCTTTCCCTCATCCTGCTGCCCACACTGCACTGGATGCAGTAGCTTTCTGGGCCAGTTCATGCCCAGCCTCTGCTCCACCAGCACCCCAAGTCCTTCTCAGCAAGGCTTCTCTTGATCTTTTCATCCCCAGCCTGTATTAATATCGGGGATTGCCCTGATCCAGTGCAGCACTTTGCACTTGGTATCATGAGATTCACATGGGTCCACTTCTTCAGCTTGTCCAGGTCCTTCTGGATGGCATCCCACCCTTCAGGTGTGTCAGCAGCACCACTCAGTTTGGTGTCATCTATAAAGGTGCTGAGGGTGCATTCAATACCTCTGTCTATGTCATCAGTGAAGACATTAATTAGCACTGGTCCCAATACAAACCCCTGAGGAACACCACTTGTCACTGATCTCCATCTGGATAGTGAGCCATTGACCACTACTCTCTGGATAAAACCACCCACTCAGTTTATCATCCACCAAACAGTCCACCCATTGTATCCATGTCCCTCCAAATCAGAAAGTAAGTTGTTGTGGAGGACCATGTCACAGGCCTTAAATGCCTGATAATATCTCTAACTTATGGAAACAAATGTGCTCAGAGTTTTCAAGTCAGAGATAAGGAAAATTCCTTACATTTTGGGAAGAAAATATTATTTATTTGCAAATTAGTAAAGAACTAGAGATTTTTGCATTCTTTATGTATTGTTCCAGTGCTATTGCTATATGCTCTCTGAAAAACAGTGACAAAGTGACTGAACACTTAAAAATGGCTTTGTCAGAGCATTGGTCTTCTTCTGCAGCACAGAAGTTGGATATCTTGTTCCGAATACACTGTTGGACTATGTCCTCTGTCCTGTGAGCAACTGTTTTTCCCAAGTAAAGAAAAAAAAAAAACAACCTGTAGAGAAGCACCATTAAGAGACACTGAGCAGTGGGTTACAGAACCCTCCGAACCAGGACACTATTAAATTTCAGACATATTTGTAGATTTCAAAGGACCTGTTTTGTACTCTTAGAACTCCTTGACATCACATTGTGTATCTTGGTTTTTTTTTTTTCTGTATGTCAAGTTTTCTTTTCTGCAGTTATCCCTCTCATTGTATCAATGAAAAAAAAAACCATGGAGCTATTACCATATGCTGCATGATGCCTGTGCTGCCAGAACTCTCTTCACTTCCAGTGTATTAAGCTCTCAGCCTCACCTATGTCTCTACTTGAACTAAAAGTTCTTTGGGGAAAAGATCTTCTACCACTTTGTGTTTGTAGAGTGCTTAATATAAGAAAACCACACCATTTGTTGGCTGTTAGGCATGACTGTAATAAACATAATAAATAATAATAACCTTTTTAGCAGTCCACCAATTACCAGAGATCAGAGGAAAACCTTGCAGGAAATGGGAGAGATGCCTGCCCTGGGATACTTTCTATGCCATTCTTAGCACAAATTATGACCAAAAAGAAAATTGTTCATAATGAGATCTAGATGGAAGCCTTCAAAGGGAGGGAAGAACCATACCAGTAACTGGGGAAGGGTTCTTCCTTGCCTCGTCTTTACTACAGGGAAATGGTCTTGACCTAATTGCAATTTTGTCTTTTAGAATTTGACAGTAATTGTGGCAAAGAGCAGTCTAAACAGGATATTGTTAGTGGTGCACTCTTTTCCCCTTTGCCCAATTTTTTTGAAACAGGGTTGTCTTTTTGCTTCCCCTCTGTGTTTTATCATGCTGTTCATCTCCCCAAGCAGCTCTTGCAGTGTTTTTTCCTCCTTCCTACATGCTCTACTTCTTCCTCGCTTCAGTCTCTCACTCTGCACCCCAAAATCATCACTCACACCCCCACATGACACACAGCCTTCCTCCCCTCTGCTTTTTCTCACAAAAGCTCACGTACGCCTGCTCTGTGTATGGTGTTCCCAGGTGGTGATTAATGAGAGTTCTAGCTGGAGCTAAAAGCTGTGATGAGTGTCTATATAATAACAAACATTAGTGCTGGCGAGGGAGGTAGAAGCATGTGTATCTCTTCCCCAGGCTGCCAATACACTTTACTATTTCATGGCAACTGGTTTGAAATACGAAGTTTCTGGGCCTCATTTCAGGTAAACCCACCTAAATGTCCTGTTAACTTCTGAGGAGAAGATCCAGACCCATATCAAATGAGCAGGAGAGGATCTATGTCTCCTCAGCTTGCTTATCATGTTAACTCTGCTATAGAAGAGTTTTCTTACTGTTCAAATGACACAAAATAAAATAAAAATTAAAAAAAAAAAAAAAAAAAAAAAAAAAAAAAAAAAAAAAAAAAAAAAAAAAAAAA
>NW_020956529.1:123322-128603 GCF_003031625.1 Empidonax traillii
AATAATAAAAAAAAAAAAAAAAAAAAAAAAAAAAAAAAAAAAAAAAAAAAAAAAAAAAAAAGCACGAAGAGTTTCTGTATCTGATGATGGTTTAACCCCACCTGGGAACTCACACAGCTGCTTCCTCACACACCTCTCTGGGTGGTCTGGGGAAGAGAACTGGAAGGATAAAAATAGAAAATTTGTGGATTGACACGAAGGCAGTTTATTAGGCAAAGAAAGAGTCATGCATGGAAGCAAAGCCAAGCAAGGAATTCATTCACCACTTCCCATAGGCAGGCAGGTGTTCAGCCATCTCCAGGAAAGCAAGACTCCATCATATCTCTGAATGTCCCCTCTTCCTTCTCTGCAAGCTCTACATGCTGAGCATGATGCCCAGACAAGGATATCCCTTGGGTCAAGCTGGGATCAGCTGTTCCAGCTGTGTCTTCCAACCTCTTCTGCAACCCGAGCCTCCTCACTGGTGTGTGAGAAGCAAAAAAAGGTCTTGACTTTATGTAAGCACCACTGAGCAATAATGAAAATATCTCTGTATTATTAACAATTTTTAATCACAAATCCAAACCACAGCCTAATGCTAGACACTATGATGAAAATTAACTCTACCCCATTCAAACTCAGCACAGATGGTAACAGTGTAAGCAGGACATCCTTCTATCCATTGGGTGCTGCATGGGCTGTGTCCCAGGGGTCTCTGCTGTGGCAGGAGATATGAGGTATCTTGACCTGCCTCAAACACCCTCCTGCCAGTCTGCCCTTGTGTTCTCATTTATTGTACATGCTGGTACTTCAGACAGAAAGCATGTAGGTCCTATCACGAGATGCTTTGAGGAAAACAGAGAAGTGTGCAAACAGAACAAGTGACATTTAGTCTCTACTTCTGCGCTTTTTAGCTGAGGAGCTTGACAATATACCCTGATTGGATAATGGTTCAGGGAGAACTATTGGAAGGAGAAAGTGCAAAGAAATATGTGAAAATCAAAAAAACAGCCAAAGAAACAACTGTAATCCACCCTAGATATCCATTAGGGCTAATTTTATGGTTAGCTGAGAAGGAAAATTTTACACTGTTTTGAGAGAGCCATAAAGAAACAGTCGAGTTTCTGTATCATGAGAAAAACTGATAATGTTGAATTAAAATAAAAGTTGTGATGTGAAAATGTTATTTCTACATAGATATTGCAACATTTAAGAGGACAAAAATCATACAAAGCCCAGGACAAGGTTTGCATTTAGAAAGCATTTTAGATTTGCAGAGAATCATAGAAAATCCCAAGTTAAAATGGACCCACAAGGTTGATTGAGTCCAACTCTGGCCCTACACAGGACTACCCCAAATTGCACATGGTGTGCCTGAGAACATTTTTCAAACAATCCTTGAACTCTGACAGGCTTGGTGCTGTGACTGCTTCCCTGAGGAGCCCAGACAACCTCTGGTTAAAGAACCTTATCCTAATACCCAAAATAAACATCCCTGATGCAGCTTCATGCCATTCCCTTGGGTTCTGTCAGTGGGTACCTGAGAGAAGAGACCAGTATGTGTTATATGCATTTGTACCTCCTGTCAGAACCAGGAGCAGGCTGCACTAAAGCAGCTCCAGTGCACAGTGCTTAGTGAATGCCAGACACTGCCTGAAATTCCATCCAACTCCTAACCACAGGATGTGACTCAAAGCACTAACCATTGTGCTTGATTGTTTTAATTTGACTATATTAAATCCTTTCACATAAGTTCTATTCTTGTCTTCCTGTATGTGAATTTGCCATATGTGTTATTGGCCTCTTATTTCTGCAGTTTGGTCTCTTTTAGCTAACCCTTATGCCTCCTTTTCTTCCCTCAATTGCATTCATCAGTGACTTTGGAACATGGATTTGAGATAAATGAGGACTGAACAGAGATCAGAATCTATTGTACTCATTAAAGAAACTTTCTGGCTGCTTTGCTCTTCAAATAAATAGTGAAAAACAAGTTGTCTGCTAAAAGATGAAAATCTGGGATAATAGAAGACCCTGTACTGTTGTGAGAACAGTCAGCAAGATGATGAGTCATTGTTTTAGCCTTATACCAAGAGACACATAGTTTAATCTTAATCCTTATGTCACAATTCACAAAGGCTCATGGCTCTCCCCAGGCTGATCCTTGGGACAGAGTAAGAGCCAAATTATATCCTTCTTAAGGAAAGGTGTGATAACCTGGCATAGTTACTAATTCCAAATTATTCTCCCTTGTGAATGTATCAGGATCCATTCTGATTGCATTTGGTTTCCTGCTCCTAAATAACCCCAAAAGGAGATGACTGTAGAAGGAAATCTGGGTGTTTGGGGCTCAAACTCCCTCTCCTCTACACATATCCTGGATAATTTAGCTGGGAAGGTCTGGGATGGCTATAGGATTTCTAGGATTTCTCTTTCTCCTCTAGAGCTACCTGAGTGTTGCTGTTCCTTAAAAACAGCCCATTGCTATGTCCCACTCAGGAAGACTGGGGCAGGAAGAGAGGGAAGTGTCAGGAAGAGAGGGAAATAGGTTAAATATTACCAGACAAATAATTGCTGTAGTATTTCTGAGGATGACACTGCCTGGCTTGAGTCTGAAGGGAGAAGGAGAAAGAAAAACGTGGGGAACATCAGAGCATGTCTGGAGAACTGTGCAGGATCTTTTTTTCAAACACCATCTGCTTTTTGTCATCCATTTAAGGCCAAAATGTACTGAGAACTGAGTCACCATCTCGATGAAAATGCTTTTTTCCCAATAATTTCACCGTGGAATTGTTCATCCAGTTCAGGAGAAGAATTTGTCTCGAAGTCTGAGAAGTATTGCCTTTACAGAGGAAATCCCATGACAAAGTCATACCATGCCAAACTGCCTGAGAATGCTTTTTCTTCTATAGCATTTAACAGATATCCTAGTGCCTAAAAAATATTTCCACAAATTTTATTTAGACACATCTCAAATTTATAATGTAATGCTGATGGAAACATTCTCTTCTAGGCAGATATGTCCAAAGCTCAGCTTCAGCCCAGCTGGCACATTTAGTTTTTCCCCACTGAGTTATATGATCTTTTTAATGGAAATGTCATCTCCACCTTAATTATTGCAGTACAAGGAGAAGATGTTATAATATTCATGACAGCAAGTAAAAAAAATAACTAGATGGGAATATCTATTTTCTGAGATTATTGATCTCTGTGGTAGAGGCTCTTGGCAACATCCAGTTCTGGAATTTTTTAACAGTGAGTTTCAAAGAAAAATAAATGGAGAGGAGAAGTCTTATTTATGCACCTGGTTTGGGAGAATTCAATAAAAGATGGCATTGTGTCTTAGTATTACTTAGGGCACCTAAACTCTACAATCTTTTCCCTGTGGCTTGAACACGATTTTTATAAGTTCTTCCTTTTACTTCCCTGTATATCTATAGAGAATAAAGATCAACTTTTACTCATTTTAGAGCCTAAATTCTGTCTCTTTTTGCTTATTATGCCCTGCTTCCCTTAAAGACAATGGCAGAAAGTGTTACTTATAGTAATACTTATTTTCATAGTAATTTTGCATCCTTTGAACATTACTGATTTTTCCCTAATGTCTGACATAATCTTTTTCCTTCCAACACTTCAATCCCTGTGTTTCTAAACCCATCCTTTCTCTTTCCACAATAATTATTTTTCCCTTCAGTCCTATATAGACATAACAGTACTGGTTCACTTAGTCTCTCCTCATGGACTATTCTTTCCAAACCTCATGAAAAATCAGCCCGAAGCAACTAACAAAATTTCCCCTTAATGAAACTGCCCTATGAAATTGCTCTAGAATAAGCTACACAGTCATAGGAGGATTCAAGCTTTATGAGTGTTTTGCGTTAAATTTATTTTTAATGTGAGCGTTTAAATAAATCATTAAAAAGAGGATAGTGTATGGAAAGGGAAGTGGAAGCTGCATAAAGGTTTTGCACTAATAGAGTTATCCTACCACGGTAAGAAAAAATTTGTTCCTACTTTTTTGTGCAGCCTTATTAATCAGTTATTTGAGTAAGCTATATCGGGAACAGCATATTGAATCTTTTAGGAAAAAGGTACCACAGAGAAGCACATTACATTAAATGACATAGAAGAAAAACAAATATTAAAATCCAATGGAGATAAAATACTACTTTTCATATACGTGTAGTCTATTCTTATTTATCTTCACTTCAGTATACAAGCTCTGCATTCAGGA
Organism: Empidonax traillii; assembly: GCF_003031625.1. Lineage (NCBI taxonomy): Eukaryota > Metazoa > Chordata > Aves > Passeriformes > Tyrannidae > Empidonax > Empidonax traillii. The sequence goes on from NW_020956529.1 coordinate 127,533, forward strand.
GAGTAAGTTTTGACTGGACATGGTCTACATGGATAGTTTCCAGTTTATTCCTTCAGTTTTCCTAACTGGCAATTTTTCCAACTTTTCCCATGTCGGGAAAACAACCATGGTTCCCACTGGAGAAAACATAGATACTTAAGAGTGAGCTAAAACTTGTAAGCTATGTGTTGACTTCTCTTTGTCATCTTTCATGACAGCTATTTAGGAGTACTTCATCAAACCATCAGGTTGCTCAGGTCATGTGTTTAAGTCTGCATGCAAACACAGTGTAATGAAAAAGCTCATCAAACACAGATAGTAGTTCATAGGCCCTTGAAAGTAAGACATTAAAAGTTATGAAAATGTTAGAAATAGTTTTGGTTTTGGTTTTTTGTTTTTTACACATATCACCTAAAATCTGACCTTACACAAGGCAAGAAAGTAAAATATCCTTCCTGTTATCCTGTTTACTTTGTGGTTTCAACAACACTTCACTGTGTGTTTGCACTGTGAGGGCATATCAGGTCACCAATCTATCACCTAGTGTGCTGAGCAAAACAGGAAAAAAGTTAAACTCTACCCCAGATTTAGCACAGGTACAACACAAAGTGCAACAGGTACAGAGTCTGGAAAGACAAATAAGACAACACAAGAGATGGTAGAACTGAATAATGGTGAGTAGTCTTTACCCTGCACTGTCTGCTGGCAATTTGATTTCCCTTCTTGTCTGTGCAGCTCTTCCAGCATTTCTAAAGAAAAAGAAAACAAGATCACAAAAACCTACAGAATTGACTAGAGATTTTATTGAAGATCAGTCAAAACCTAAAATACACTTACAGAGCATAGGTCATGGACGTAAATATGGATATAAAAGACCATGTACACCTTTACATAGGATTCCCAGAGCATCCTACAGCCGTGTGCACAGCACTGCTATACCAGTGTGTGTATTTAGCAGAGGGAGTAACACAACAGATAAAAAAAGTTCCCATTTGTATTTCAGCAATCTCTGTCTGTGCAGCCCCAATTTCTCATGCAATGCAGTCCAAATTGTACAGCTAGCTCCGAGTTATCATGTGCTTTTTTGTGTGT
>NW_020956530.1:0-2774 GCF_003031625.1 Empidonax traillii
CCATTGACCTGTAACTGAATGCAAAGCCAAGCTTTTCGCGCTGACTCTTGATCCAAGAGCGCGAGCAAAGTGGGAGTGAGCAAAAAGTCCCACCTTTATTTTGCGAAGATCTCGCTGGTTTCCTCTGTTGACAGAGGGTGTTTTGATTGCTGGGGTTTATGTAGGACCTACACTTTGGAAGTAAGTTTTGGGTTGTGGGGGTTTTTTTTCCTCAGAAACTTTTACAAGAAAAGCAAGTCGTAAGGACAGAATGAGAAGTGGCCAAGGTTAAACTGAAATTTTGCAAAGAAACAATGTTTTTTCAGTTATTGCTTGAGAGGTGGGGCTCAGTGGGGATCTCCCAGGTAATAAGAAATAGGACAACAGGAAATTAATTCAAACTGGGGAGGTTTAGGTTGGATATTAGGAAAAAAATTCACCTCTGAAAAGGTGATCAGGCATTGGAACAGGCTGCCCAAGGAAGTGGTAGAATCACTGACCCTGAAAGTGTTCAAAAAATGTATTTAGGGACATGTTTTACTGCTGACTTTGACAGTGCTGGGTTACAATTATCTTAGAGCTCTTTTCTAACCTTAATGATTCTGTGATTCTAAGAAAACCAACTCACCAGCATTTGTCATTCCCCGTGATCTCTCTCCATCAGCATCTGTGAAAGTAATTTATTGAACAGAGAAGTAGAAAATATGCAAATCCAAGTGAATACTAAGGAATATTCACCAGCAAAAATGCAAAAATTTCTTAGTGGTGCACTTGCACCAGGAGGCCAGATCCAAATCTGAGAAAAGAGTTTGTTAAATGAGTGCTGTCACTGAGACATTACTCCAAAACAAAGCACATTGTTCTAAACTCAGCCACGATATGAGGCACAGGAGAACTCACATAACATGCATGTTTCTAAAAATAGAGCTAGAGTGATATCTGAAGTCTTCAATGTTGATCATCTCCAAGAGATATGCTCTGCCTCAGTCAAGGAACAGACAATGCACCACGTGACCAGTTTGTTCAATCAAAACACTTTTAATATTGAATGAATGAATGAAACAAAGAAAAGTTAGAGGGAAACTGAAATTAAAATTTATTGTTTCACCAGTGATATCAGATGAGATAGAAGTCTGCAAAATTCACTGCTTAATATTATTGTGGGACTGCAGGAATATCTAATTTATTCGTTCACTTGTACTTCTAAAATGTAGAGTTTGGTAAAAATTCAGATCAACTCAGAATGAAAATATTTGGAATTTTTGGTGAGTCAGCAGAATTCAAAGATTTATTCAAAAAATACTGGTTTAATTCAAAATTAATCCATGTGTATATTTTTTATTAATCTTTTAGAGACTATTTTTTAAAAACTACACTGGCACCAACTGAAAGTCAAAACTGCATCTTATACCTGTCAATATCCTTCATTTTAAAGCACGAAAATGGAGTTTTGCAACTCTCTAGTAATTTGAGGTTTTTTTTTCTTTGAGAAAGTTGTATGCTGTAACAAATACCAACTCACAAAATATTTCTGTCTGCTTGTATTCTTTTTATTTTATAAAATTAAAGAAAAGAAGGGGAGGCAGAGAGAGCTTCGCTTTAAGGTAACTTTTTCACCATCTGTACCTAAGGCAGGAACTTGATATTCTGCTCCCAACCCTGTCATTTTCCACTTGCCAAACCCACTTCCACCACCCAAGCAAAAAAGAAAATTGACGGTTCCCAAGTCCTCATGGAGTAATCCATGATTTGCACACAAGTGGGGTGATCTGGAGGTGTCATGAAGTGGAGAGCTGAGGAAGAGATGAGGTTCTGCACCAGGGTAAAAGTCACTAGAGTGGTCCTGGACCAGGATCTGCAAAGATCAGCCTTCATGGGGGAAAGAGGTGAGTGATGAGGTGCCACCTCACCTACTGAACAGTTCAGTTTCAAGCAGGAAAATATTTGAACTAGTGCCCTGAGGAAAGAAATTAGCAAAAAAAGAAAGCTGAAAAAATGGATCACAGAAACACAAAATCACAGAATTGCAGAATCACAGAATTGTTTGGGTTGGAAGGGACCTTAAAGATTGCTTACTTCCAACTCCCTGCCATGGGGAGGGACACTTTCCACTACACCAAGTTGCTCAAAACACCATCCAACATGATCTTGAACACTTCCAGTGGTGGAGCATCCACAGCTTCCCTGGGCAACTTGTTCTAGTGCCTCACCACCCTCACAGTAAATAATGTCTTCCCAATATCTTATCTAAACCCACTCTCTTTCAGTTTGAAGCCACTACCCCAACTTAAGCAGAGCAGCTGCAAACTGCATTTTTAATACCTCACCACCGAGGCCCCAGGCCCACTGTACACCCCACACAAGCCAAACCATTTCTATAATGCAACAATGGGAGCACATCAGTAAGAACATGTCTAGTTAATGGCACTTTAGAAGAATCCATCAGAGAAAAAAAGATCTGCCGTCATTCTATTATTAGAATAACAAATCATCAGTGGGTTGAACCATAACCTCAGATCTCAACTCTGCTACCAGGACCCTGCATCTCTATTTTTTAATCTTTCTAACAAGTGCAACTGGAAAGAAATTAAAATGCCCACGCACCCCACTGTGCCTGGATCGTGGATTTTTCACCTTGGGCTGGGGATCCACGCTGGGAGACAGAGTCTGGCCATGGTGCTCAGAAAAAAAAAAAAAAAAAAAAAAAAAAAAAAATGGCTATTTCTACTTTCTGCCCTGGGCTCTGCAGGATGCACAGAGCATTTCCAGGCACCGAGGCAGCGTCAGCTTGTTCT
>NW_020956530.1:2795-5776 GCF_003031625.1 Empidonax traillii
GTAACTGAATGCAAAGCCAAGCTTTTCGCGCTGACTCTTGATCCAAGAGCGCGAGCAAAGTGGGAGTGAGCAAAAAGTCCCACCTTTATTTTGCGAAGATCTCGCTGGTTTCCTCTGTTGACAGAGGGTGTTTTGATTGCTGGGGTTTATGTAGGACCTACACTTTGGAAGTAAGTTTTGGGTTGTGGGTTTTTTTTTTTCCTCAGAAACTTTTACAAGAAAAGCAAGTCGTAAGGACAGAATGAGAAGTGGCCAAGGTTAAACTGAAATTTTGCAAAGAAACAATGTTTTTTCAGTTATTGCTTTCGAGGTGGGGCTCAGTGGGGATCTCCCAGGTAACAAGGAATAGGACAACAGGAAATTAATTCAAACTGGGGAGGTTTAGGTTGGATATTAGGAAAAAAATTCACCTCTGAAAAGGTGATCAGGCATTGGAACAGGCTGCCCAAGGAAGTGGTAGAATCACTGACCCTGAAAGTGTTCAAAAAATGTATTTAGGGACATGTTTTACTGCTGACTTTGACAGTGCTGGGTTACAATTATCTTAGAGCTCTTTTCTAACCTTAATGATTCTGTGATTCTAAGAAAACCAACTCACTAGCATTTGTCATTCCCCGTGATCTCTCTCCATCAGCATCTGTGAAAGTAATTTATTGACAGAGAAGTAGAAAATATGCAAATCCAAGTGAATACTAAGGAATATTCACCAGCAAAAATGCAAAAATTTCTTAGTAGTGAATGTACTGCACTTGCACCAGGAGGCCAGATCCAAATCTGAGAAAAGAGTTTGTTAAATGAGTGCAGTCACTGAGACATTACTCCAAAACAAAGCACATTGTTCTAAACTCAGCCACGATATGAGGCACAGGAGAACTCACATAACATGCATGTTTCTAAAAATAGAGCTAGAGTGATATCTGAAGTCTTCAATGTTGATCATCTCCAAGAGATATGCTCTGCCTCAGTCAAGGAACAGACAATGCACCACGTGACCAGTTTGTTCAATCAAAACACTTTTAATATTGAATGAATGAATGAAACAAAGAAAAGTTAGAGGGAAACTGAAATTAAAATTTATTGTTTCACCAGTGATATCAGATGAGATAGAAGTCTGCAAAATTCACTGCTTAATATTATTGTGGGACTACAGGAATATCTAATTTATTCGTTCACTTGTACTTCTGAAATGTAGAGTTTGGTAAAAATTCAGATCAACTCAGAATGAAAATATTTGGAATTTTTGGTGAGTCAGCAGAATTCAAAGATTTATTCAACAAATACTGGTTTAATTCAAAATTAATCCATGTGTATATTTTTTATTAATCTTTTAGAGACTATTTTTTAAAAACTACACTGGCACCAACTGAAAGTCAAAACTGCATCTTATACCTGTCAATATCCTTCATTTTAAAGCATGAAAATGGAGTTTTGCAACTCTCTAGTAATTTGAGGTTTTTTTTCTTTGAGAAAGTTGTATGCTGTAACAAATACCAACTCACAAAATATTTCTGTCTGCTTGTATTCTTTTTATTTTATAAAATTAAAGAAAAGAAGGGGAGGCAGAGAGAGCTTCGCTTTAAGGTAACTTTTTCACCATCTGTACCTAAGGCAGGAACTTGATATTCTGCTCCCAACCCTGTCATTTTCCACTTGCCAAACCCACTTCCACCACCCAAGCAAAAAAGAAAATTGACAGTTCCCAAGTCCTCATGGAGTAATCCATGATTTGCACACAAGTGGGGTGATCTGGAGGTGTCATGAAGTGGAGAGCTGAGGAAGAGATGAGGTTCTGCACCAGGGTAAAAGTCACTAGAGTGGTCCAGGACCAGGATCTGCAAAGATCAGCCTTCATGGGGGAAAGAGGTGAGTGATGAGGTGCCTCCTCACCTACTGAACAGTTCAGCTTCAAGCAGGAAAATATTTGAACTAGTGTCCTGAGGAAAGAAACGAGAGAAAAAAAAAAAAGAAAGCTGAAAAAATGGATCACAGAAACACAAAATCACAGAATTGCAGAATCACAGAATTGTTTGGGTTGGAAGGGACCTTAAAGATCGCTTACTTCCAACTCCCTGCCATGGGGAGGGACACTTTCCACTACACCAAGTTGCTCAAAACACCATCCAACATGATCTTGAACACTTCCAGTGGTGGAGCATCCACAGCTTCCCTGGGCAGCTTGTTCTAGTGCCTCACCACCCTCACAGTAAATAATGTCTTCCCAATATCTTATCTAAACCCACTCTCTTTCAGTTTGAAGCCACTACCCCAACTTAAGCAGAGCAGCTGCAAACTGCATTTTTAATACCTCACCACCGAGGCCCCAGGCCCACTGTACACCCCACATAAGCCAAGCCATTTATATAATGCAACAATGGGATCACATCAGTAAGAACATGTCTAGTTAATGGCACTTTAGAAGAATCCATCAGAGAAAAAAAGATCTGCCATCATTCTATTATTAGAATAACAAATCATCAGTGGGTTGAACCATAACCTCAGATCTCAACTCTGCTACCAGGACCCTGCATCTCTATTTTTTAATCTTTCTAACAAGTGCAACTGGAAAGAAATTAAAATGCCCACGCACCCCACTGTGCCTGGATCGTGGATTTTTCACCTTGGGCTGGGGATCCATGCTGGGAGACAGAGTCTGGCCATGGTGCTCAGAAAAAAAAAGAAAAAAAAAAGAAAAAAAAAATGGCTATTTCTACTTTCTGCCCTGGGCTCTGCAGGATGCACAGAGCATTTCCAGGCACCGAGGCAGCGTCAGCTTGTTCTGCTGCTCTCGTGCAGCGGTTGACTTCTTCACCTGCCTGAGAGGGTCGCAAAGGAAACAGCTAACTCATCACTTTTTGCTGTCAGTTATAACTACAAAGAGACCCTGAAAGGTTTTATCCGCTCCTGTCAAACTTCAGTTGGGAGCAGCAGATAGAAGCTGCCGTTCGTTCTCTCTATTTCACCACGAAGGTGCTATAAATAGA
>NW_020956530.1:8241-121094 GCF_003031625.1 Empidonax traillii
ATTATCTGCATGCCTGTTAAATGGGATTTCGGGCCCAAGACTGGGCTGAGCCTTGCATGGCTGAAAGTTTCTGATGGTATGTGGGTAGCAAAGTCAGCCAAAGGGGTTCTCAGTCATACTGAAATCACTGGCAGGGTGCTCGAAGACGCCTCAGCAGCAGAATCTGCGGTGATGGGATGACGTGAGCAGCAGCAGCAGAAGCCTTGATAGGAACTACATGAAAAGTTTCTGTGTTCACCATGAAAAATGGGTTTTGGAAGTGAATTTCCCATGGCACTAAATTGATTGCAAGGGAAGGATATAGAATCACACCAGTTGAGGCTCTGGTCTATCATTCAATTAAGGAACTGAATGTATGAAATGTCTTGCTTTGTTGTTTTAGCTAGACTGCAAATGTGTTTACAAGATAAAATAAAAGGAAATTGTTGTCTGGTTTCTTTAAAATGTCCATCTTTTTGACCTTCCCAGGTGCCTCGTGGGCTCTCAGTTGCTATGTTGGGAAATAACTCTTGAATGGCAAATTATCTTAAACATAGAAATAAAACCAAATGAAGTTTCTTCCAGTTTCTGCAAACAGTACTCAGTCTTTTCTAATATGACCAAATTTCTACCATGACAGTTTGCCTCCTGAACTGAAGATATAAGAAGGCTGATATCTCCAGCATCTTCATATCACTTTCATTGTCCTTGGTATAACTCTCATTGCTGACAGGCTCAGACACAGTGTGAAAGTTTGTTCATCTGGGCCTTTACAACATTATTCTGAAGTTTTATAAATTTCAGTCACCTTATCATTCTCTTGAAGACAGCCAGGCCTGCACGACCTGGGAAGGGGAGGAGGCTGCTGAGACTGCTGTGCAGGTGTTCCCATCCTCGATGTGATATCCTTGTGAACAGCATTAATGGCATTAAAAGGAGGATCCTCTCCACATAACATCAAGCTGGGGAACATAAGACTAAAATGAGAAAGCACGTCTTTCTGAGCAGTATTTGCCAGAGCCTTAGAGTTGTGGATGACCTTGAACTATCCCAGAAAATGGAATAAGCCAAGAAGGGCTTGTAGCAGTCAGAGGAATAAACTGAACAGCTTTCAAAAGGCATTTTGGTGAGAACTAGAGCATCCAGAGATGCGGTGGAAACAGGCAGGATAACTGTCCGGAGGTCAAACTGGGAGATGGTTTCCAACAAGCAGTGTTTACAAGACCTTAGATTTCCTTCCTCAATCTTATGGTATTAAATTAAGGAGGAAAATAAGAGTGTATCTTCAGTTATTTAGGTTTTTGTCATCCAGCCTAAGACAACTGTCAACATTCCCTCTATTGTAATGGCAAGGAGGCAAAGATATCTAGAACACAATGAGGGACAACTATTTTAGGACAATATAATATTCCTTTGAAATCACTGTTTAGGCTGAAATAGGTTAGAAGAAAGCACTCTGAAATTTTTACAGTGGTTTTGGACTGTGTAAGTGTATTTTTGCAGCTTCCAAGGTTTTTACTAACATTTATCAACTAATAAGTAAAGGAACAGCTAATAAAGCATGTTTATAAATCTTCACAAGCTTGAACTGGTACCTTCTGTTTTTTGCTTCCTGTATACTTCGCATTCCCAAACAACTCAGGGTAGGGTGAATAAATCTGGGATGTCATTTATCTTGACCATTTGTTACACATCTCATCTATAGTGGTCACCCAACAATCACCTGGGAGATGGACACCTTCAGAGGAAGACTCGTCTTAACTTTTTTTAACGAGCTAGCTTTGTCACAATTGCCCAGCCTGAAAAATGAGGTGCCTAAACTCTACCAAAAACATGCCAAAACCTGGAATTGGATGGAACAAAGAAAGAATCCCCTGAAAATTCTGATCCCCTAAACACGTGAATCATACTAGGAGCATAGGACCCCTCATAAAATGCAGTCACATTGCTTTCTTTCTAAAAATCAGAACAATCCATCCCTTAAAGAGGACACTAAACTATAAACATTGAAACAAAATCCTCTTGGGGCTCATAAGACTCTCTTCAGCCACCATCACTGCTCAGCAGGTGGTTGCAGTGCTTATATTATTAGCCCATCCCAGGATGAGACCTATGGGAACCTGGCGTTGGAGATGGTCCAAGGAAGACCAGCAGAGTAAATTTGTCATATGCTTGATTGGGATGGGATGTGCAGTTATTCCACTCTCTTCTGGATTTGTCTGATTCTGAGCAAAAGCTGGATATGTCTCCAAATCTTTGAAATGTAGGGAACTGGGTAGTGTTGAGAGAACTACACATGGGTTTGTTGTGTGTGTTTAAAGGCTCTGGATGCTTCAGACAGGTAGCTTTCCAGATTTGGAGTTCTCCAGAAAATCATATTCGAGATCCTGGACCATGTTATGAAGGCCAAGAGGCCCTAAATTTCCCTTCCTGGCATGCAAGCAAAGCCATATTCCATGGGGTCCCCAGGGTATCCCAAGCCGAGACCAGTCAGAATATTTGGCCCTCTGGGACCCATGGGAACACCATAAAATCACAGTGTAGATAAATTTTTATAGAACTAAAGTCTCATTAGGAAAGACCTTTAATATCAATAGTCCCCAAATGCCACTGGCCAAACTCTACCACACTCAGCAGGAATGTGCTGTGGGAGATGTTAAACGCTGTTCTTCCACCCCACCTGAGCTGAAGCAGCACTGGCTTTCCGAGGCGGGACCCTGTGGGTCCCGCCAAGCCAGGAGGTACGGGCTGGATCTGCTGTTTCCCAGAGGTTTCTAAGTCATTATTTGAAATATGGGCAGATCAGGTTCTCTCCTAATTTGACGTGAAACCAACTGCTTTGGTTACATTTTTCATGGCGCAACGTTCAGAGAGTTCATACCTCACCACTCTTCTGATACGCACTATCCAGTGGAAAAGCAGGAAGGAGAGGGAAGGCACATGTAAGTCTGCACAACTTCAGAACAGAGTTTAATGAGGGAGAGGGTAACACTTAATTCAAACCCAAAGCATCCATTAGTACATTACCTTTCCACCGTATCAGTGCAACGCATTTCACTCCCTTTTCCAAATACCATTTAACATAAACCATTTATTTTTTCAACTTTTCCAACAAGCGTTTTAATGCGGGTTTTGGACACCTTTCAGCAGAGCCGTGTGATGTAATGCATTTGAGAGACATAACAATGTGTATGTGGAGTTTGGAAAATCTTTTGCAACACGAGTAAAAATAACTTCTCCTTTCGAAAGGCAGCATCTGACCTGCTGTCAAGGGTTTTGAGGGAGACAGGGAGAATGGAAATTGTCTTAATAATTAGTATTTTTACATTACCATATAGAAAAGGACAAGGTATGTCTACAGAGCACAGCACTAGTGAGAGTACGAAAGAACAAAGCACCATGCACTTGTTTTCCTCCTCAGTAGGGTCAAGTCCTATGTTCCAAGGGAATACTGTTTCCACAACCAAGCAACTATTTATATTTATATTTATATGTTTATATAATTTCCCACTGTGCCTTGTAGACATCTACCCAAAAATATGAATTATTTCAACAAATGAGATTCATCTGAACTAAATGGACATCTGACCCAGGGTGATTCCTCTCATCTTAAATGAGACACCTTTAGATGTCTAAAATGACAGAGCCAGCCCTGAGAGAAAGGATTTTTCTCTGGCTTAGAGCCCTGCTCTGAGTTTCAGAGAAATGAAACTGAAATGTTAGGCTTTTTTGTCTGAGGTGAAGTACCCCACTGGTAAAATTCCCTGTGTCTCGCTTTGGGTGTGTCTGGACATCCCAGGTGGTCAGTGTGGGGCAGCGGACCTCGTGTGCTGTAGTAGCAGATTTCTGCTGAGTTTTAGTGAGTGTGAGCTCGTGGGAACTTGCATAGACAGTTTTAAGGAAATAGAATAAACTTCGGGGACTCAGAAAGGGTTTCAGGACAGTGGCAGCTCTCTGAAAATTTGTTATCAATCAAAATGAGATACAGTCTACTATGCTTACACATGTTAGCAATATTTAAATCCACAGGGACATCCCGCTGAAGACATCAATATTTAGCTGGAGTCAAAGAACTGAGATGTAACTGAGTGGGATATTTCATTATAATTTTTAACAGCCTATTCAATGCTAGGTATTCACTTTTAAGATTCCCAGATCACAAGAATTTGACCTGAAGTATACTAATTTTATTATGCTAATAAAATTAAATTTTCAAGTCAAATAAGATCTCAAATACATACAAAATCTCAATAAATAATGTAAATATCTTTTAAGAAAAAAAGAACTGAAGCTATAAGAAAGGAAAAAAAAGAGGGAAATGAGGGTACATTTGACCAAAGGAAGACAAACATCTGGCTAGAGAAGGATGCACTTTTAAAAATATTTTTTTTCCTTGTATCCGGGTTCATCTTTGTTAGCTCAATAAAAATTTTAACAGTGGGGTGTGCCTGTGAGACAGGTATCTGTAAAACACTGAAATAATGCTCAGTGTGCTGCCAGAGCCCTAAAGATTAATTTTTAACAAGATGCCTGATATTCTTTTCATCCCCAAAATCAATTCAAGCACCATCAACAATCTCTGCTTGCACTTTCCTAGCACATGCTAAGCTTGTGAGGCTGTATCAGGACACTGTCATTAACCAAGCAGAAAAACTGGTCTCGACATTTCAGATAAAAACACCTTTCCCAGAGCTGGTTAATGGTAGATCAGGGTGACAAAGGCAGCAGATCTGCCAGGTTACCCTTTAGACTATTCCTGTTGGCCTCTTTCTGCCTGGGGTTAGGCTGGATGATTGCATCTCACACCAGCCCTTGCTGGGGAGCTGCAGCCTTCTTCAGCCAATATTTCTCCTGCAGGAAAATCCCTACAGCTGGTTATGGAACACACTCCCGTTTGTTTAGCACTGGGGTAGGTAGGGAGCGATGATGATGTGGTGAGATGGGGAAGTTCCTGTTTTCCCCACAAGCAGATGGATCCTGTGCTCAGCGTGGAAGTAGTCTAAGAAGAGCAGCTGGGTCCTTGCCGAGGTGAATTTGGAGGTGAGAGGGTGCCAGTTACCAACATGCCTGGAGAATAAAAGGGATGTGGGCTCTCTCTGATCCCTGTGTTGACGTTAGGGCAATGTGATAGGAAGAGAAACAGATTGCCACAAAAAATAACCACAAAAACTTACTTGGGAGCATCCTTTTCATTCACCTTGCACAAGAAAAAACCATATTATTACTGTGTTGGCCTTTGTAATTGAAGGTGATGCCACTGACAACATAATTCCTTTTGTGCCTATGTGTGTGAGTTAAAAAGTCTTTCTGCTGAATGGTGGTTTCGTTACACAAGCAGAGAGAAGAAATTCAAGCTGCTGCTTATCTCTTCCTGATTATCCTATGGCAGTGCATTCCAGGGGGAAAGGATCTCTCCTTTGGAAATGGAGGAAGATCAGTCAGCAACATCACCTAAAAGAAGTCTTGGTCTCACAAAAATTTTGTAGACCTGGTGGCATGTTGTCTCTAGCCTGTTTTTAACCCAGCATGTCTCTGATGAAGGAGATGGTGCTTTATGCTGGCATCGCATTCCTGCCTTGAGACACAAGGTCCTCATTTGGCATGAGTGTCTTCTAGCTGTCCATGCAAAAAGAGTAGTCCATGCTGCAGGACCCTTTTCCATCGACACCTGGGAGAGAATTTGCCTATGAAATTAGAAGTTAAGATTTTTTTTTTTCATGTCCCAGAGTTGGCATTAGGTCCAACAGGGGCAAAGGCACGTTCACCTTGTGGGATTTATCCACCTCCCCAGTTTAACCTATGGCCCTTCCCTGAACTGGCCCTCGGGTGATCAGCTGAGCTCTACAGTGCAGATGCCCACATGAGAAATGTCAGGTAAAAACCACCTCTGGTCTTCACAGGAACATCCGTAATCACAAAACTCCACATGCCTGGAAAGCCAAAACATCCTCTTGCACCAACAAAACCCTGTGCCAAGGAGAAAGGGGAGGATACCTCTGTGGGTGACTGGTTTCTTCTGGTACAAACACACAGATACCTTGCATGGATGTTCTTCAGTAGCATCTTCTCCACATGCAGTGAAGGCCCTTGTAGCTGAGTCCCCACAGGGCACCTCCCATGTTGAAGAAAACTTGTCATTTCTCCCAAACAAGGGAGGAAGGAAGAGCTTGTGGTTAATGCAGCAAATGGAGGCTCAGGAAATCTATGTTCATATCCTGGTTCTACCACAGGTTTCCTGTGTGACCTTGGGCAAGTCCACCAATCTCTCTCTCTGCCTCCCATCCCCCCTGTGTAAAATGGGGATAAAAAAATTCCCAATCCTAATGGAACTAAAATCTTAAACTGGCTTATGAATTCATGTGTGGACCAATCCTTTCTTGCCTGTGTGAGATCAGCTAACAGCTCGAGCTCTGGTGTTCATAAATGTCTCCCATTACCTAGGTTACAATACATTTCACTCCACCAACCATATGGATGGACAACTCCAAGAATCAAACCATGTTCCTGAGAGTATTGTCCAAATCTTTCTTGTACCCTGGCAGGCTTTGTGACATAACCACTTCCCTGGGGAGCCTGTTTGAGTGCACAACCACCCTCTGGGTTCAGAACCTTTTCCTAATATCCAACCAAAACCATCATGAGTGTTCCCTCTTCCCACTCCAGACAGTCCCACTGCTACCCACCCATGACTGTGAAAGTGTGTTGGTCTTCAGTACAGCAGATATCTGGACATTCAATAACAGAGGCATTTTGGGTCAAGTTGGCCCTACACTGTTTGCCAATGTCTACATTGACTCAGGAGAAATCAAAAAATGAAAGTGGGTGTTCATCCAAAGCTTTTCCATTTAGAAGTGAGAATGTGACAAACCTGGGCTGTAAAGACGTAGACAGCAGGTTGTCAAGTCCATCAAAACCAGATATGCTCACTCATAAGGCAAGAAAAGGGCAGTGAGACTTTATTTGAAACATACATTCTGTTCTCACATCCCTTTGAAGAGATGATGTGGGATAATTCGGAGTCTCCTTCTTACACAAACATTGCAAACACTTCCTGTTGGTACTATAAAAGGACAGTCTAGCTAAGTAAACAGTCCTCTTCATAGTTGTGTCTAAGCAGGAAAGCCCTGTGTTCTTCACCAGTAACTCCATTGATGACTGCAATTGTTCTAGTTATTGTTTGCATTCGTAATAACACTGATTATAACAAAAGGTCAAAACAGGAACTTCCTTAAACTTATTAAATGCTTGCAGTTGGGGCCTGGATGTTGCTGGCATAAGGATGGATGTGCATTGACATGCTAGAAAAGGGGGAGCCAGACCATCAGTTGGTCTTCACCACCAGCTGACAACCTCCCTTTGTCGTGGCACCTTGTGCTACTCAGGAGTTCTGAATGCCCTGCTTTTGCCCACTAAATTTCCCCTAGCACCATTTTCCTGTACCATGAATTAAAGGAAAAATGGAATTTGAGAAAGTGAAATAATGGGACCAAAAGCATGAAAGGAATTCGTGGCAGAGTCTAGGATAGAGCCCGGGCCTCCCACCTCTCACTGCGAGCGTCCCACTGAAGTGTCCTGGGGTGTTCAGTGATCCTCAGTCAGCCTCTTTTTCTGTGTTCTTCTCTTTCACTTAACAACAAATATTTACTATTATTATTAGCTATCATTTTCCCTTCTAAGGAGTCTACAGGTTTCTTTCCAATGTACCACAGAGGAAACCCTTAATCAGCCTCTGAGGTAAAACAAACCATCTACCACCACTAAACACACCATTCACAGTATTTTCAGCTACTACTGCACCACCAAAGGCCAATCTCTTCAATATCATATGAAGGAACATGCCCATGGTGGGTTAGATACTGGAGCTGTAGCTTTGAAGTGGATGACTTATGGTAACATCTTCCTCTCCCCAGCAGAGCCCTGCTGCTTGTTTTGGCTTCTCAACCCTATGTCCCGAGTGTGTGTGCCCTCAGCACCCAGGCAGAGAAGATGTATCACTGATAATATCATACCATCCCAAATTCTGGTTGGCTTGCTCCTTGTTCCCTCTCCCTGTAAGATCAAGATTAAACCACAGGTCTGACTTAGAATGGAGAATTTCCGCTGGTCCAACCAACAAACTTCCCTGGTTTATCAGACTAGGTCTCCCACAGCCTAACAATGTTGATACAGAGAACATAGATCCTAGTAAGACAATATGTGATGTATAAAAATCTTCAAAGTTCCAAAAGCATGGCTTGTATTAAGGTATTTTATCATTTTATAAATCATTCTTGCTATTTTTTGTCTGACATTGAAGTAACGGCATGGGGACCGATTACTTGTAGAGAAAAGGATCTTCTATCATAGCACAGAAAGGAGCACCTCAAAAAATGAGGAGAACAAAAATGTAAGTTCATGCTGTAACCAATAAATTCTGCTTCTAAACTGCAAACCTCAACTCCTTTGGAAAGGAGATGTGCCACCAAGGTGTCAGAGAAGCCACAGTCATATTTGCAGTTCACTGATCTAGGCAACAACCTGTTTTGCCTGAGCTTGAGAAGGAAACCTCAGGTTGCTTGGTACATGCTGACTGATACCCACGGATACAACAGCTCACTAGTGGCTTACCTAGAGATCTTCGGGCTATATAAAGTAAGTAGATGGGCTGGTCACACCTTCTAGATCTCCTTCCTAAGGCTCCTTTCTAGGTCTCTGTAGGCAGACATCCAGGATCCACTTTGCAAGAAAAATTCCCAAGAAAACGTCACAGAGGCCAGGCAGGCAACATTCCTGAAAGTTCCTTGCAGTGATTGGATGGGAACAACCTTTACGTTTTTCTTGCCTGTGTCCTCAGACAATACCACCACAATTTGGGAAAACCTTGACACACTCAAGCCCCTCATTGCCTCTAACTGAAGAGGGGACAGAAACCCTTTTGTTCACCTTCAGCCCACAAAAGGATTTGTGCTGCCCGGGTGAAAAAGAGGTTTCTTGTGATATTAAGTGGACCATCTCCCAGTTAAAACAGGGGTCTTAATATGGAAAGTTGTGTTCCTCTCCCAGCGGAGGCGCACGGGTTTTGTTTTCCTGCATGAACCCAAGGAAGTTCCTGGTCATTTCCTTCAGTCCATCTGTTATATATCACTCCTTTTCCACACGGTTTGCAAATGCCCAGGATCACATGTAAACCCTTATACACATGTACAAAGCACCTGGCACCATGGCAGTCCCAGGCATAACCCAAATATTGACAGGACAAGAAAACCAGATCATCGTATCCTAATGGAAAGAACACCCAACTGAGCTTCACATAACACACAGAAAGTGGGGATTTAAAGCCCAGCACATGAACTTTGAACTTCTCATCCCCCAGTCTCACAGCAGATCTGCTGGATTCAGCTGCCCAGCTCGAGCCTTAAGTGCCTCTGTTCTGCTCCATAAACAAACCGTAGTAAAACCAGGGCAGTCAATGGCACAGCCAAGAAACCCTAATGCTCCTCCATCCTTTAACTGGGATTTGGTCCCACTACAAGCCATCTCAGCCAGTTAAGTGGCTTGCTGTTACTGTTTTGCCCCAAATGACATCACCATTTGGCTTTCTGAGTGTACCTCCTTGGCTCTAACCAACCCCCTTGGCTCTTTTCCCTGTAAACAGGGCCTGATTAATGTTGCAGAAGAAGGGCTGTGAATCACGTATTCCATTCTCTTATGGGAAGTCAGAATGTCAATTTTTCCTAGTTTTAAGTGCAGAGAATTGGGATATTTAATGCAGAATCCCTAGCAACGACACAGAAACTGCAGCCTGAGCCCACAGCTGCAAGCTTCCCAACATACTTTCTGTAACAGCAGCTGATGAATCACCCACTAGAAGACATGCACTTTAAAAAAAAAAATAAAAGTGAAACAGCATTCACCGATGCTGCCTATTATCACCCAGCCTCAAATACATTATAAGGATATTCTTTGATAAGGAAAGGGCCCTCACACACACATCCACAAATCTCCACTGGGCTTTTTAAAGGCTGAATGGAAACAGTCCGACAGCCACAGATGTTGCCTCTTCAATCCTGGGTGGCAGCATTTTACTGCCCATGGTGCTCATCACTACTATTGCTTCCAGCTGGTGGCCAAAAGCTGAAACTCTCTCTGAGCTTTTGCTTTGGAAATGCAATGAAATCAAAAGCAAGAGCTTGCAGAGCAGCTCAGGGGTTCTGCTGCAGTCTCTTTCCATTCCCTTTTTCATAGCTATCTTTCTCAGCTTTTCAAAATAAATCAACAAATAAAAAAATAAAGCACGATTTGGACTAATGTTTTCAAGGGGTTGTGTACCTAGTGAGTTGGAGTGGTAGGAGAAGGATGATGTACAGGGAAGGCTCAGGAAACTGTCTGGAGAAATGCACTTAAAAGCACCTACTTGACAAGCAACCTCTCTGGCACATTTATGATTTCCTGATAGTATTATGACTAACAGTGCAACAAATGCACGAGTCAAAAAGAGTCAATAGTTAAATGAAATGGAGGAACGCGTCTTTGCAGGAAGATCATTTCAATCACATACAAAATTTCAATCATATACAGAATTTACCTGTTTTAAAGGATCCACCCTGAAGAGCATTCAGATGATGGTCTAAGTGGAAGGTGTCCCTGCCCATGGCAAGAGGTTTAGAAGTAAATGATCTTCAGGGTCCTTTCCAACCCAAACTATTCTAGGATTCTATGATTTGGAAGCATTCAGAACCCACTAAGGTGCACTGAGAAACAAGCTCCTAAATGCCTTAAACCCAAAGGGAATTCTACCAAAAAATGAATTTCCCCCTGACAGAAATTAACTTAAGTCAAATATTAGATAAATACATGTGATGAGACATACAGAGATAACAGGGTCAAGAGATGAAAAATAATCCATGTTAATCTTAGTACCATCACTGAGGAATGCTGACATTGTATTATCAGTGTTTATTCAGGACATGAGCCTTATTGTGCAAGGTGCTGAAAAGATACACCACATATATCTGACCCAAAGGTACTTCATAAATCAATAGAAAGGTATTCAGATGCTTATTTCCCAGCTGTGGCATAAAGATTTGGGCAGGGATTTAACTTTAGGAAGGTCCCTTTGCTTCTCTATACTCCATTTCTCATAATAATAATAAAAAATAAAAAATTTAAAAAAAAAAAAAAAAAGTTCTTCCCTTTCTTATTCAGCCTGCAAACACCTGGGAGGTGGGGCAGCCTTGGATGTATTTGTTAAGCCCTTGTGCAAATTCACATAAGAGCCAAGCAGTGTTTGAGCCCAGCCCCAGAGTGCTGCACCTTGTGTGGTGGGGAGAGGTCTCATCACTCAGAATGTCTTATTTTTACAGTCCAGTGTAAGATGAGTTGGCAATTTAGGATACCTGAGGTCAACCTCTCCGCTGTCTGTGGCTCAGGACTTGAGAACAGGACTGGTTAACTCTCTGTCTCTGCAAATACACAACCTTGCATAGTTTGCAGGTCCCATTCACATGACAACTTCTCCACGACCAAAGCCAAGAGGGCCTTGAAACCTTGAAAGGTCTCAGAGAGAGACGAGACCAACTCACCTTTCAAACCTTGGTTACAGAGCATCTGCACAACCTACAGCCATTCCCTCCTTCACCACATCACCTCTTGTTCATGACCAGGTGAGCCAAGCAGACTCATCTACCAGGAAAAGGCTGGTAAATTATACAACCTGAGAGGTTCAGCACCTGTGAGTTGGCCAACGGGATGTCTGTAGAGGTTGTGGGACCAATCTCAGAGATCCATACTGCCGGCATAACTTTCCCACTGTTCTTCTCAGCATGGTTGGATCCTGCTAATGCAGCATTTGTTTTGTCCTCATCACCAGCCCAAGGCATTTGAACCAGCTCTGCTGGGAGGAATTGGAAACTAGTTTTTCCTTTAGCACTGCCTACCAGGAAATCCTGCTTTGCTTCCTCTGTTCCTACCAGGAAACCTTCCTTCACTTTCTCTTCTCCCAACCAATAACCAGTCCAGACCGACCGTGTATGCAAGATCGGCACAAAACTGTCCTGCAATAGAGCAAATAACTCTTGGTTTTAAGAGCAAATAGAGCCACAGAGATGCAAGGGGCAGCAATGCTGCTCCATGCTGAGGATGTAACTCCTCCTCTCCATTTGCATGACACCCAGAGCAGCAGGAGGTATGAAATACAGCTGCTCTCGAGTAGGCGGAGGTGAGTATCCAGTTGACTCAGAGCATCATTCTACACCAGGGTGAAAATTTAAGGGCAGCTGGAGGGATGAGGTGGGATCTTGCCTGACTAAAGGGTTTGTTATGTTGATATTGTTGTGCGGGGGAAAAAATAGCTGTAGGGTGTTCTTTAGAAGCTCTGTGCTCATAGAGGGCTATGGAGGTGGAAAGAGGGGGAAATAATTACTAAATCATGATTGCTATCTGCAGTATTTACACAAGATAGGCCACACAAATGTCTAAATAGTGGAGGCACCTCAGTATTTATTTATTGCTATTGATTTGTATGAAGTGATTTAGGACCCATATGGTCTGGAAAGTGTTAGAGAACACAAAAATAGAACTTTTTCTCACCTAAAGGAAAAGACAGAAGGGATCAGTCTCACCTCACCTGTTTCCTAGCCTTTTAAAGTCTAGGGCAGAGACAGTCTGTGGAAATCAGGAGGCAACACTGAAGGATGACTCCTCTGACCCCTGCCATCTCCTTAGTCCCCCAGTGCAGGTACAGGAATATTTGTGTTGTGCCAGAGCTGAGTGCAAGAAGGCCACCAAGCAGGGTCCTTCAAACCACCTTGACACAGGTCTGATATGACATGCAGTGTGACAGAAACCACTCATCCCCTCACCCCACCACCCACTTCACCAGAGCCAATGTGGCTGTAAAAGTGAAGGCAGAAGTGAGCAACCAGGAGGAAGGTGGGAAAGGTGCTGGGCATATTGTGGCATTTTCCTGCTAATCTGCTGAGTAGTGGCTATGTCCCTGCCACCCCTCTCTCCAGCTATAAGATCCCATGGGCAGGCAATTCCTTGTATCACAAGTGCATCCACCACCTGGAGCAACGGGGCCTCAGTCTTCAGAGCAGTATCCGAGCACCAATCTTAATGAGAGTAATTTTAATAACCAAAATATCTTTGAAAGGACCTGGAATGAAGAGCTGGTTTGCATCCCTCTGGATTGTTTTTGACTGTTGGCCACTAGTAATAAACTATTAGGGAACAAAAAGCAAATGGAAAACAATAGATGTAATTATGTGGCTGGATGAACGTTTCACTTCAAATATTATTGTCTCTGTGAAGATATACAGCATGGATTTGTTATTGCAAAAAGAAATATGCATTGATCTCTTTACCAGGAAACAGGTATGACTGTATTATGTAAATATTACTTCATTTACTGTCAACATCTGTAGGCTTATTTTCACTTTGCAAACAGATGACAAACGTGCTTGGAGTCATACAGCATCAATCTTAAGGCTGACAAGGATCCCTCATTTTGCAGCCAATTTTTGAAAGTCAAAAGGCCAAATTCAGACTTGGGCTAATGCCATTCACTCCAGCAGGAGTGACGTGCCAGATTCTCCACATTAGCACATATCAGATGTGCTCTCTGAACTTCAACAGCCAAAGAAGTGGTTCTAAAACTGTTGATTTCAGAGCTCAGTTTGGCCCACAAAGCTGAAGCACTGGGTGAGTGAGAGGTTTGGATTCCCCCCCTATGGGAGCAAATGCAGCCCCGAATATCTCTGTAGAAGTTAAAGATCAGTCATGACACTCCTTGACATGTCATTTTAAAATTCAGCTAGCTCTGCTGTTGTTGCTAACACCAAGGAAAAACAGAGCTATAAAGAGGATTTAACAAACCATATCCTTCCAGACCTGCAGCTTGGAGACCACCATGGAAATGGCTGCAGCTCCCTCACCCAGTCCATCACCACCCACCAGCTTGGGTTTGTCTTCCTGAAAAAGGATGACTCTGGCTTGGCTTTGAGCTCGTTCATCCCCATAGGATTATTTTGGCAGCCTTGTAACTACAGAAGGATTCATCCTTTAAATTCTCTTCATACTCTCCTCCCTGTGTCTTTTGCCAGGAAAGATAATTTACCCTTCAGGGTCTTGTCTGTGAGAAGGGGATGCCCAGACAGAAGAGTGCATCCATCTCCAGATCTAGACCCAGAGGAATTTTGGAAGCAGAGGCTTTTCTCTGGTGACTAATCACACTGTGATATCCCAGGCTAACCGAGATCTTCCTTCTCTCTTTTACAAGGATTGCTCTTGCAAAGTAGAGCAGTCCCTGCGCTCAGACCATCTTAAGCAGTTCCATGAGACCTGACTGGTCGAAGGGTAACATTGATCAGGTCTGGATGTGTCTTTTGTAGGTCAGAATGTAAAACAAAATAATTCTCATGTGATTTTCATGCTTTGGTGATCTTGCATGATGCTAACACAGTATATGGCCTAATCTAATTTTCAGGGTGTCCAATTCCCAAAATGCACTGTTTGAAAGAAAGTGAGATCAATCTTGGAATCACAGAATGGGATGGGTTGGAAGTGACTTTAATGGCCAAATTGAATAGGCCCATGAGCAACCTGACCTAGTGGATGGTGCCCCATGCCCATGGCAGGGGTGTTGAAACTAAGGGGTGTTGATCTCTAAGGACCCTTCTAACCCAAACCAATCCACACAGAATGCAGTTTGCAGGGTCCAACGCTGTCAAGATGTGGTGTTATAATTTAATGGTGGAAAGGACACAGATTTCCAATGTCCAAGCATCATGGGCAACCCCAAGCAAAAGTCTTGTCAGAAGGGTTGATTCCTACAACTTACCCTTACTTACCTTCCTTTGTTATCTTCTCTACTCCTCTTTCCTTCTACCTCCTTGGCTTTCTCACTTTCTTCCCTGCCATCACTAGGCCTGGAAAAAGAAATTAATAATAATTTCTTGAAATACAGTGGGTGCCACCACACTGTACAGTTGTGGTTCAGAATAGTTTTGAGAAAATAAAATGGCTGCATCTCTCAGGGAATTGCTGGGAGTGATTTAGCAAGGGATCGCTTCGCATTTGAAGCAAAGCCAGCTCACTGGTAACAAAAATTAAACAAATAAACAAGTAAAAAAAACCCAGAAAACAGCCCAAACCTACTCTCCTTAACATGAACTCACTGTGAACTGTGCACAAAAGAACAGGACTTGCCTTAGCAGATGTCATGTAAATGTAAGTATGGAGTACAAGTAAGTTTGCAAACAGATTGGATAGGAAAGCAGAAGCCTCTCCCCTCCCCAAAAAAAAAAAAAAAGGAAGCTTCTTCTTCACAACAAAGATGAAATAAATTGTGCTAGTGTTGGAAATTTTGACCCACTGTTCTTATGTTGTCATATCAAGAAAACCAGAGTGTGGGTACACCTATTCTAGAGCAGAGCTTCAGGATTTCAGCCTATTTCAATCTGTCAGTGAGGCTGGCAGAAAGCAGATTTATCTGGAGAGCATCTGCACAGAAAGTGAAGGCCACAGCTATTTAGTTTAATCTCTCTTCAGATAGATAGTGTCTTACAGGGCAAAAGGTCACTGATAGAGTCAGCACCCAGCCCTTTCCCTTGAAATACGCTGGCTCTGCTTCCTCAGTGTCCTCCCACCCAGGTAAGAGCCAGCCTTGCTCCTCCCTGCTTCAGTCTATGGAGAAAATAGAACCTTGAGACAGCACAACCACAGGATGCTCAGCTGGCCTCAGTTTCCAGGGCACAGGTAGGAAATACCACCGTGTCCCAGGCGCTGCAGGTAGTTGCCACTGCCTGGGCTGCAGTCCATCCTTTATGAGCCAAGCCAAACTGTGATGATGAGATGAGGAAAACTGAGAGGCCCTAAATACCCTGTGACCTTTTCCTTTTGCTCTGAAGTGCAAGCACTTAGCCCAGGTGTGATTCAAGGCTGTGCTTAGGAAGGTCTGACCTCAAGGTGGGCATTGGTGCACCGTGGCACAGTCCGAGCTGTGTCTCCACTAGTTGTGTGCTTGAGCTTTTCCTCCCCACCGTCCCCTCAACCTTCACCTCTGCTGGAACCTCTGGATTGCAAGGCAGATGTGTTTGCTGAGGCAGTGTGGATGAGTCAGGATTCAGTGGTGGGCCCCAAGTGAGGCTTAACTTAGCCGATAAACCAGCACTGCAGCTACCAAAGGGGCACTTCAAATCCATCCATCAAATGTAACAATTTTCCCTGGCTGGCCTCTGCCACGAGCGGTGGCTTCTTATTCGTGCCTCAGCCACGAGTCTCCAGTGCTTTTTCAAAACATTTCCCAGCCTCCCTCCTCACTGTGGAGGGAGCTCATCTGAGCTTTGGGCCCCCCTTGATAAACCTCACCAGAGATAACCACCACTGCTCTGCAGCTGCTGGGGTGGGATTAAGTACTTCAAGGCTGCTCTGAAAGCCTGTCTCCAACTATCTTTTTCCCTTGACTGGGTAGCAATAATCCCACCCCAGTTTCCAGGTCCCGCTACGCCTTGGCTGGAGAGTTGAGGGCTGGAAACTTGCTACCAGCACAGTAATCTTCTCCCAGCCGTGACTGTAGAAGGGAATTACAATTCCTGTGGTACAGCAAGGTCTCAGTGTTAGCATCTTCTGTTTGTCCTAAACCAAAGACATGCTAGTATGGCTGAACTGTTCTGTTTGTGTGTGTGCATATAGTGTTGAACAGCATAATAGCATAAATTTTAATTTTAACTCCACAGATATGTGTGTTGGGGTTTTTGTGTGTGTGTGTGCTTACCTGCATGCCTACACACAGCCCTATACACACAACCCTATAGTTAGTGTGATACATCTACCTGTTATTTTTCAGCCACACTAATAAGATAAAAATCTTCTGGACCCTTTCAAGAGCTGAACAAGTCTCTGCTGCTAATGCATTCCTGTACTCCTTGCATCCAGGGATTGCCAACAGCCTTACTGAAAGTAGCAGTTTTCCCCCACCCCCAGGGCATCTCTGGCACGAATACCTGTGAATTTTCAAGGAGAAAGAGAGAGAATTATATCCACGTTGACTCCAAGGCATCAGGCTAGAGACACTTTAATTTAGCCACACAAAGGGGAAAGTCTAAACTTTAGCAGTTTTTGAGGCTTTCTCTGTGATCACTTTGAGGGAACAAACACTTGCAGAAGGCAACCCATCATCTGCCAGTGCTGATGTCTAACAAGGCTGGGCAGCCACTGGGGAAGTTCTTGTCTCTCTGCAGGTGTGATGACCAGCTGAGATGTCACACCAGCCTTCCAGGTAGCTGTGACTTAGGATCAATCCAACCTTAGCTGGCAAAGCATGGGAGCCACTGAGCAGAGCTTAGGTCCCTTGAAAATTATTTTGTTATTTCAGTTTCTAGATCAAATTCTTCCCCTATCTTCAAAACACTTAGGTTGAGGGATTAAGATAGATTGAGCATTCTCATTTAGCATTTACAGGGTATCTTCATCACCTTCAAAGAATGGACCCTAAAGTCAAAGAATCATAGGATATCTTGAGTTAGACCTGTCTCATTCCTCACGCTGACCAAAAACTGGGTTGTCAAACACCACAATGTACCTTGCAGTAACAGTATTTTCCATAAAATTTCAGCTCTTTCCCACAGGAGTGTCTCACACTTAACTGGAAAATGATGAGTTTTGACCTTATTTTGCTGCAGAGAAATCCTGAAACAAGCAGGACACAAACATAAGTCTCTGAAGACAGAAGGCAAAGAGAAAGATCCCTGAAATGTAATTTTTACAGCTGTTTCATGGCTTTTAACCCAATCTTGTAATTTTTGAAGAGCTTGGCTTGTGATTTCTGAACCCCTGGGGTGAGAAGTGCTGAAAGTAAAAGGTGAGTTCAAGTTCCTCTGGATGTCACAGCCCTAAACATGCCCTGAGGAAAGAGGGGAGGGGATTGGTAAGGTACAAACCAAAGGAGTGAAAAATGTATCTTCCTTGTCCCTCTCTCTCCCCACTCAGCCCTGCTCCTGGCACGGGTTAGCTTCTCTTTTGAGAGGCAATACTTTTGTTTGAGCTGACCTTCAACCAGATGTCCCTGCAAAAAGGTAACTCTGGGAAGAAATGCCACAAAACAGAGCCCCACTATTGAAATCAGGTCCCTGAAAAGCCGAACAGATGGCCCTGGAGTCTCCCAACTCCATGGTGAGGACGCTTGGCAGCGGAATGAACGCTGAGGAAAAAAAAAAAGGAGCTGATTTCATCGGCTGCTCTATCTGGTATAACTTTGCCTTGGGTTTCTGCTGTTGCCACTTCCTTTGCTGGAAAGTGCAATAACTCTTTAAACAACCTCCCAACAACAACAAAACCCTTTCAGGGGCTTATGTTCGTTAATCAGGTAGCTTACTTGACAGATGATTCTGGTCAATGATCTTTAAAGTCCTTTCCAAACCAAGGCTTTTTATGATTCTGTGATTCTTTCCTGTATTTCTTTCTTTTTTTTTTTTAATCCAGTCTTTTTTTTACCTTGCCAGGGTGATCAGTTGTGAGACACCATCCTGAATCACTGCACAAGTTATCCTTTAGAAATCCTCCTGCACAGGAGTCTATGCAGGCATCGCTACAAGCCTGAGACTGAAAATGTACATATGTGCCTGTGCACATAGAGACTGACAAATACACCCCTCCCTTTTTCAAACAACGAAAATACCCCTCCCTTTTACAAACACTTAAACGTTTATAGGAGAACAAGTGTGATTTTCACCCTCTACTCCAGTTTCTTGGGTTTTTTCCAGAGCCACGTAAAAAGGCTGCAAGGAAACCTTAGGCAGATGTATCCCGAGTACACAGGGCATGCAGGTAGGATACATATCCCTGGGGTTTGCAGATTACTCTTCAATGATCATCTCTCTGCTCTTGGCTTGGTCTGCCATTGATTTTTAACATGTCATTGAGCAAGTCCCTTAACATCTGCACTCCATAAAATGCCACCTAAATTATTTTGTGCTTTGCTTTCTCTCTCTCTCTCTCTCTCTCTCTCTCTCTCTCTCTCCATTACAAGCAGGGCTGGAAAATACCCCTGCTTTTTGGTGTCATGGGAGAGTAAATGTACTTCTAACAGAGTGGAAAGAACCCTTCAGGGAGTAGGCAGAAGGGGGATAACCTCCTTCCTTACCCCATCCCAGCTAGCAGAGGTAAAATCCGTGTGACATCTGCGGAGTCTGGTGGAATAAGCAGGAACCTGGGACTCAGCAATTTCAGGGTTACTCCTTGCTCTGTTGGTGCCCTATAGAGTGACCCCATCCCTTCTTCTCCCTGCTGTGAGATGGGTTTTCCCATCCTCCAGCCACAGCATTCGCTGATGCCTCCAGTGCACGAGGCTCCCTCCCAGTGAGCTGCTTCAGTGCCGAAACCACCCCGAGGAGAGGTTTAATCCCTGTCACCAAAACAAAACGCTGTGTGTTTGTTTTTTCACCCTGCGTAACTGTCAGGATTAATGTTGTTTAAATGATGTCAGACAGCCACCGGTTTGTAGCAATATACTTACTCCATTTGACTTTTCAATAGGGCCTTAATATTTTACCACATGAATCGGAAAAAAGAAAAAAAAAAAAAAAGCCTTAAGAAAGAAGAAGTGAGTAATTAATCCCAGAGTTACTATCCCTAAATTCCCTTTTTTTTATCACAAAAGCACAAAGAGCCCAAAGATTGTGATAATGAACGTAAAATATGGTTGCCAATAAAAAAACTTCTCTGTCCCATCCGTTTCAATTTATGCCACTATAAATCAATGAGCTACTTAATCAAATATTCTCCCACTTTAATTGTTTTATCTTGCTTTTATGTTAAATTCAGTGAGTTACTGTGGGCACTACTCTTCACATTAGAAAAAATGTGACAGTGGATTGGCCTTAATTAGTATAAAATTCAAACATTGGTTTAGAGCATTAGCTATATTGAAGCTCCTGCAATTTAACTGGTTCAATGACACCATTCCAAGTAAAAGAAGGAAGTAGGGAGAAAGAAGCCCTAAGTTGGATTAGTAAAGTTAGCTGCTCATCTATTGTCAAATTCTGCAGCAAGTTCCCTCCGTCTTCAAAATAAGAATAATTTTAAACAAGTCTTTCAAAAACTGTCACTTGGTGTTATCCCATGAAGCATTAAAACTCCATTGGGGGTGTCCTTTCGAAATTCCTCAGGCTTGCCTCAACCCCCTTAGAAAGAACAGATGCTTGTCTGGACTAGTCCAGCATTTCCCATGAGAAAATACATCTCACACAATGCCTATAAAACTCTGGGCTCCAGCTCTGGTGTTTGCCATGAAGGGCATTACCCTTGTATTGTGAAAAAGATAAGAAACTGTCCCTTGTGAGTCATTTTCTTCTGTAAATAGGAGGGGAAGCGTCCTTTTGTGTTTTGTTTTGTTTAATTCTCTGTTATCGATCGGTACATTCTTCAAAAGGCCGCAAGGGATACTTTAGTAGTTAGTGTAATTGTGATTTAAGGATGATCTTGCATGATACAGATGTACTCAACATGGAAAAATACAGATGGAGGCATGAAAAGGCACTGGAGGGTGAGCTGGTGTTTGCCCTGGTTCAACAGCTAATAGAGAGTAGGTTGGTTTTTATAGAATCACAGAATCGTAGCGTGTTAAGGGGTTGGAAAGGACCTTAAATATCATCTAATCCCAACCTCCCCTGCCATGGGCATGGACAGCTCCCACTGGACCAGGTTGCCCAGCATCTTATCCAACATGGCTTTGAACACCACCAGGGTTGGGGCATCCACGACCTCTCTGAACAAACTGTTCCTCCAATTCTCACGTCCCTCACAGTAAAGAGTTTCTTCCTACTTAATCTAACCTAAATTTCCCCTCTTTCAGTTTGTACCCATTACTACTTTTGCTATCACTATAGTTCCTGATGGAGAGCCCCTCTCTGGCTTCACTGGAGGCCCCCTCAGATACTGGAAGTTTGCTGTGAGGTCTCCACACAACCTCCTCTTCTCCAGGCTGAACAGCCCTAACTCTCTCAACCTGTCTTCATAAGGGAGGTGTTCCAGTCTCATTGTCAACTTTGTGGCCTCCTCTGGACTTTCTCCAACAGTTCTATGCCCTTCCTATATTGGGAACAGAACTGGACGCAGCACTATAGGTGGGGTCTCACAGGAACAGACCTGCAACCCACACTCCTTTTGATGCAGGCCAGGATTCCAGTGAATTTCTGGGCTCTGAGCCCACGCTGCTGGCTCATATTGAGTTTTTCATCAACCATCAACCCCAAGTTCTTTGCCAGAGGGCTGTTCTCAGTCAGTTCTCTGCCCAGCCTGTAGGTGTGGCTGGGATTGATGCGACACAGGTCCAGGACCTTGCACTTTGCTTTGTTGAAATTCATGAGGTTTTCATTGCCCCACCTCTCACTGAAATGAATAACAGAATGGTTTGGGTTGGAAAGGACCTTAGAGATCATCTCATTCCAACCTTCTGCTGTGGGCAGGAACACCTTCCACTACACTAAGTTGCTCAAAGTCCCATCCAACCTGGTCTTGAACACTTCCAGGGACGGGGCACATGCTCATGCGTCTGAGCCCCTCATATGGTAAAATGGTTGTGAACAAGTCACCTTTGGTCTGCACAAGTTTCTGATGGGCACCCTTCCTGGAGAAGGTGTCAAGGTATGGTCCAGATCCAGACTGAAGTTTCCCGGGGAAGTGGTGGAATCACCATCCTTGGAAGTGTTCAGAAGGTGTGTGGATGTGGGATGTGGCACTTGGGGATATGGTTTAGTAAGCACTCTCCTACCTCCAAGCAAATGGATCAAGACAAGCCAGTTTCTCTAACATGTTTGTGCACTGTGGAAAGGTTACAATTCACGAGTTTGAGGGAGTTGGTGGGGACCCTCATTGCATCCATTGCCAATTTTTGATCCAGACCAAGTCTGGATTTTCACCATCGCTGATGTACTGAGGTTCCTGGATCCAGGTTCTGCTTTTTTAAGCCACCCAAGTACAATCATCTGCATCAGGGGAAGGAAAAAAAAAAAAAAAAAAAAAGGCTCCACAATTTACATGGAAGTTTTTGAATTTCAAAGATCTTTTTTAATAAGGTAAGAATGAGGAAGTCTAAAGATGTGCATATCTGCTTTACAGTTGTTAGCTTAATAAATGCAAATATTTCCAGCAGCCAAAGGTTTTACCCTGCAGTTTTACCTGCTAACATTTCCTTGTTTTGAATTATGTAGATCAGAAATGGAGGAAAAACATAACACTGGTTCTAAGGGTATAGAGCTGTCATCTAATTTTAGCTAAATATTCTCTAAAGCAGAAAGATGCATAACTGTGGGGTAAATTGCTAGTGAGGTTTTCATTTTTTCAAGGATGTGTTTACAGCTTTGCTAGCCAAACTCTGGGAGAAAAAAAAAAGGAAAAAAAAAAAAAAAAAGAGAAACAGCACAGGCAATGTTGAATATTTCAAAAGAATCGTCATTAAAAAATACTGTGTCTCAACTTCCAAAATTATTTATTTCTCACATATAGGTCAAAATCTCACTTGAAAATAAAATAAAAGTGTGCAATACGCAAGATGCCTATTGGATGTCCAAGGAGCATTAAGTGATCCCTGGCCAAGATTTCTCAAAGTAGTCAGAGATTTGGAGGGTCTGTTTGTACGTTGCCAACCTCAGACTTTTTGTCAGAGCCTGGAATTCAGAAAGAGGGCACTCAGCACTCAGAAATCAAATTCGTTGAAGGCATCCAAGTTCAAGCCATTCAAAACCAGGAACTCTGAGACTCAGTAGTTGTGCTTGGAAATTTGGACCTTTGTATTCCAATATTCAAAGTGGAACTTCCAAGATGTTACTCACATCATTTTATTAATCCAGAAGCAGGTCACAACTAGGAAGTAAAACCCTGCAGATGCCAATCTTCTTGGTAACACCTGATCTACAGATCAAAGCCGTATTTATATTATTGTCATTTGAAAAGAGCTTCACAGAAGTGAATGAAGTCTGCTCTAAAGTTGATGAGATTAAAATTAGGTTGATAAGTGAAAGTTATTAAGGATGATGGGTAGTGAAATCTTATATTTGATGGATCCTTGCATCAGATCTATGGCTGCTGTTGCTGCTGTTATGACAATTATGGCTGCTGTCATCTTCTCTAGCTGTTCCAGCCAAGATCTACCAACACATATTTCTACTCTGCATGTCCATGGCAAGACACAAGCTCTGTACTGGAGGCTGTACGATCTAACATTCTGCAGGCAAGGAAAGGAGTGGTATTTATCTCCCCTAGCTTTAAACCTGTGCATGTGAGCTCATAGTCAAGGTTTTTACAGCTACTGGAGAGAAACAGGAACTTCTAGATCATAATTTCTCCACACAAAGTGAAGTGTCCACCTTAGGATGAAACAGTTTGGATTCCTGGATTCTCTCTTTCTCCTTATTGACCGCAGTGGGAATCTAAGATATTTCCCTCCATGTTGTAAACATCTAAACATAAGTAAGATGAATCATGTGCAGGAATTGGTCTTCGGCCTGCACTCAAGCAGGATGTATGACAGAAAAAGGGTGGCATCCTACTTCCAGCTCATTGTTTCACCCATATATAAAATTCATACAAAAGAAGGGGCATAAAAGTGCCTTAAAAGCATAAAATTCTGGATTTATCAGGCTTTATGGAGCAGTCATAAGGCTATTTGCCAAGGAAACCACTGAACTTCTTGTGTCACATGTACCTGAGAGTGAAGACTAGTAGCAAGAATTTGAGAGTCCCTTAAGACATTGAATCTCAATTGCACCACAGGAGAATTTGCTTTCAACTGCACTCATAGAATCAAACTCTGTTCAGAGTCTCCTCTGGATCTTTTTTTCATTACACAGGCCATACAAAACTGCACTTGTTAGGAAGGTTGAGGTTCATCAGCTGGACATTCACTCATAAACTGCAGAGTGGACATCACCAAAGGCAACTTAGAGGTATGTAATCTGTCTCATTGGGCTGTAATCACTTTGATACCTACATTGTGCTGCTGCATGGAGCTCTATGGTGAATTCCCTTTCTCAGCCTCACTGGCAGCAACAAGGGACACGGCCCGGCCT
Source organism: Empidonax traillii (assembly GCF_003031625.1). Classification (NCBI taxonomy): domain Eukaryota; kingdom Metazoa; phylum Chordata; class Aves; order Passeriformes; family Tyrannidae; genus Empidonax; species Empidonax traillii. Next base: position 32,265 of record NW_020956530.1, read on the forward strand.
GCAGCAAGACCTTCCCACTCCCTGCCTCTCCTGAAGTCCTCGTTGCCACAAATCAACCACCGTGTTTCACCAATTATGTCACAACTCATCAGTTCCCTGCCTGAGGAACTGTCTTTTCTATGTAGAGTTCCTGGAACTCAAAATCCCACCCCACCAGAATAAGCACACTCTGTTGCTAAACTGTATTTGTTCTTCACCAAAAGTGCCTGAAATTTATCTGACTTTTTTTTCAGCAGTCAGCATTTCTGACCCAGGGGAGTCACATAACTGGGGGAAGGAAACAGGTTCTTCACTGCTGCTCGTTAAAGGTGTTGAAACAGTTTGGGAAACTTGGAGATAAAAGCCCCAGAAGTGCAAGATAGGATGATACAAATTATTCTCTTTAACACGTCAGACAGGAGCGGTGAAGGCCAAATATGGTCACAGTTACCACATCCGTGCATATCTAGCAAAAGGAGGCTGAGATCATATTATAGAAATTAACCTGGGGGACATTACAGATGTTGCTTCTTAATGGAATTTTATGATCAACAGCCATACATTATAATATTTGAATAAGTTTCAGAAAGATTTGTTCTTCCGGCAATGTTTAAATTTTTTCCTCCTCTTAACCCAAACTAGTCTTTCAAAGAAAGTGCAAGGCAAAAGAAAAACTGACCTTTCAAGCTGTAGGAGTTGAAAACTTCACACTGATGCTGTTAAAGCTGATTTAAGTAATGCAAAACAATTATTTCCCAAATGCATATGTTAAAATTGTAAATTGATATATCAAAACCACAACCTGAATATAGCAATTTGTCTCTTTTTTTCTTTCTTCCTTCCCCTCCCTGCTGGAGTATATTCCACAGCTGCCTGTCAGATAATACACTGATTGCAACTTTCTTAATTTACAGAGCCTTTAAGTCTAATCTCATGAGCCAGCCTAAAGGGCTTCTTCATCCATTGAAATGCCAGGATAATTGAAATTGTCTTCAGCTGACAGTCAGGCAATAATGAATATTTTCCTTTGCTGATTGCATGTCAGGGTTGCATATAGCACTGCTAACAGACCTAATCCTGAGGATCCCAAGTCAGGCTCCACCATGAGGCTTCTTTTTTTTTCTTTTGCTTCTTCTTCTGTGGATCAGTATGAGCAGACTAACCCCAAGCGTGGTGGTGAGTGGTACAGGGCGACCCAGTTGCTGTTTGAACACCACCACTGCCAGCTTTCAACAGCGCTCTAGAGGCAAATGACAGCCTGGGAAAGGTTTTATTTAAAGGTTTCCCTGAAGGGGAAAAGGAGAGGGAGGAGGAAATGCACAAGTAGTCAGTCAAAAAAGGGGTTGGGAGGAAATATGTGGTATGTCATGAAAGAGGTTTCTGTGTGAACCCAACATGAATGAACTCCTCAGATTTTCATTACAATCACACATGGGCATTTCCTGATCCAAAATCAGTGTCTGATCGATAGAGTAATAATGATATTGAGATCTATGGGGACAACAAAAAGGACGATCAGTGCTCCACTGAAGGAAGTAGAGCACGTTTTAGAGCAGAGAAAAAAAGGCCATATGGACACAGAGGTGATTCTGAGTGTCTGGGTCTGCATGTGCACACACTGCAGCCATGTACATCAGGATATGCACCGTATCAGAGATGCACCAGCCACACCCAACACTGGCATTTCCATAGGAAAGAAGCTCAAGGCCGTGATCCACAAACAATCATATCGTCCATGGGCAACTGAAGAAGCCAAGGGCATGTGGCAACTCATCCCACCAGACAAAGAGAGATGTTCAGTTTGGGGCCTGTCACTACAAGAGAGACATTGAGGTGCTGGAGCATGTCCAGAGAAGGGCAATGAAGCTGGGGAAGGGTCTGGAGCACAATTCCTGAGAGGAGTGCGTAAGAGAACTGAGATTGTTTAGTCTGGAGAAAAGGAGGCTCACGGGGCACCTTCCCACTACCTACAACTACCTGAAAGGAGGTTGTATCCATGTGAGGGTCAGACTCTTTGAGTTAACAAGTCACAAGACAAGAAGAAACAGCCTCAAGTTGCACCAGAGGGGGTTTAGATTGGACATTAGGAAAAATTTCCTCACTGAAAGAGTGGTCAAGCATTAGAGTAGGCTGACTAGGGAAGCGGTGGGGTCTTTGTCTCGGGAAGGGTTCAAAAAACATGTAGGTGTAACACTTAGAGACATGGTTTAGTGGTGGACTTGGCAGTACTGGGTTAATGGTTGGGCTTGATGTTCTGAGAGGTCTTTTACAACATAAACAATTCTGTGAAGCCCAACAACAGAACACAGCAATATTCCTCCTGCCCCACGTCCCATCTCTGACAACACCTTACAATGATAAAATTATACGAAAAAGGAAACACTGTCATTTTCCCATAAACACAGCAGTTGGTGGTTTGTGAATTTCTTGAGCCACGAGTGATTTATTTGCTGTGAAGGACCTCCATGGTTTTTTCCTCGATTGATTTATCCTCCCAGATTCTGAATCCAGGGGAATACTTAGTATCCATAATATCCTTCAGCAAGGAATTCCTCAGTTTCCATGACTTTTCCCAATGCTTTGGGAGAAATCAATGGTTGAGTCAGTAGTTGTTCTGTGATTGACTGAAACCTCATAACCATCTCCCACTCATCTTGAAAAGACAAATGTCAGTCACAAAGTGATCACCCTGTGTACCCTAGATATTTCTCTCCAACAAAAAAAATCTATTTTGAATAGTTTTATTTCTATTATATATAAAGAGAGTAAGAGAGAGAGAGAAAAGGCATGTTTGGAGAAAAGAAGAAGGAAGGAAAAGGCAAAGCAAATCCTGTTTGCAGAAAAATAACATGCTACTTGGGGGCAGCCAAATTTACCAGCACAGCTTCTGCATCCTCAGCAGTCTTGAAGGCTGGAAGCTTGTAGGTTTGATGGTTAAAAAGGTTTGTACTTGCCCACCCAAGGAACCACAGAGCCCAGGGTGTCAAAGGCCAGTACAGGAGGGCAGCAGTCTCTGGATAGTGCAGGCAAATATCCAACATCCTATTTGCAGCCCTGAGCAAGCTGGTTTGATCTCACTGCTGATCCTCTGGGGAGCAAGAGGTCAGACAGGGACCTCCTAAGGTCACTTCCAACCCAAATCATCCAATGGTCCCATGATCCAGGAAGGACCAAGGGCATTTGGCTGCCAGGCAACCTGCCAGGTCAACAACCTTGGAGGCAAGGACCTCTGGCAGGAAGCTTCTGAGGGAAAGAGGGCATCAGCTCTGGGAAAGCCGTCACTGCAGAGGCACAAGGTCTCTGCAGAGAGGCCAGCCTTTCACTGAGATATCCTGCAGCCTTACCACCAGGGAACAATAAACCTCTTAGGAGCTCTTACAGAGAACTCCTTCTTTCTTCAGCGCTTCTGTGGGACCAGCAGCTGGATCTGTCACTTCTATTCAGCCTTAACACTGTGCTTAATCATATGCCTTCCTCCAGTCAACCCCCCACCCTGAGCAGCTTCCCACAGCTCTGGGACATGATGTTACACACCCAGCCCTGACCAGTTTGCCAGTTCAGATGCCAGTGTGAACAGCCCAATTCAGCTGTAACTAGGCCAACCACTTTTAACTTTTTTAACTTTTAGCTAAGCTAGTGCTGAGATCTGTAAGTTAGGAAATGCTTACAGGAGCTCACCCCACTGATCCCACTGATCTCAGCAAGGCAATACTTTCCAGTGGGGTCAGTGACAGCAAGTTAAGAGCAGAGCAGCAACCAGATGAACGTAGGCAGGCAAGCCCCTCAGTCTGTGGATGAATTTTTCTGAGCTGGAAATTAGGTGAGAATTGTCTCTGGAACCTGTCCAACAAGTAGAAAAGGACTTGAGCAAAAGGCAAACCTTCACCTTCTCTATCAGCATCACCACCAAGTTGCTCCTTTAAGCCCCAGTCTCCACTCACCCACTGAGCACTGAGCTGAGCCCGCCCTTGCAACAATCTCCTGTGAGCATTTGCATCAGGGACAAAGAGTGCAAGTTGATCCCTGCCTGTGTTTGACAACACTTCCCTGAGCTGCACTGTGCCAGGGGTGAGCCTGGGTCCCAGGAGCTGCAATCCTTCCTTCCCGGGTGCAGTCCCACTCTGAAAGGGGCGAGAGAACAAAACAGGCTCTGTGAGATGCACAGGGAAGGGAGGCAAGTTCCCAGCTGAAGGCAAGACACTGCTTTTGGGTAGCAGAGACTGAGTTACCAACAGCTGGAAGGAGCTTTCTGTTTCTAGCACATCCTGGAGGACCCTCCCTACCTCTGCCAGTGGTTTGGAAAAGAATATAGAAAGAGGAAAGATCTGTTCTCGAGGTAGCCACGCTGATTCTCTGTTGTAAAAAATGGATACAGGACATTAGGGAAACCAAGATAATCAAATAGTTGGAAGTGAATAAAACTTTTTGAAGAACTCCTTACTTATAGAGCCCATGGAGTGGAATCAAACCTATAGGAAATTGTTTACTGATAAAATCTGCCTTTGACCAGACCTGCAAGAAGGATCCAACTTCTTTGCTTCTGTAACTTCCCTGTCTTTACACCAGTGCTTATATATGGCAAGTTTTCTTCATAGTTAAGACATACAGGAGGAACCTGGGGATGCAATAAAAATCTTAATTATTATTAAATCATGACAACATCAAAATCTGTGGATATTCAGCACCCATAATTCAGGGTGCTGCACCAAGGCAAGATGTGCTGTAGGCAGATGATGACTCCTGCCAGTGATATTTTGTTGGCCAGAAGAGTTTAGGCTTAAGCTCCAAAATTAGCTTCATTTTCCAATAAGAATAAGGGACAGAGACAATTTCACCTAAAGGAAATTAATTCTTCCCTTCTGTAAATTAGGCAGCTGGACCTCTCAGGAAAAGAGTTCCTTCACATGCCAAACAACTCCTGTCTGAGCCCTCCTTTACCTTCCTGATCTGGGAACCAGCCCATCTCACCACTCCTCCCTCAGCCCCTACCTTTCCCCAGGGCTTGTTCCCATTACTTTTACCTATTTATCCTGGCAAATAGGGTCAACTGCTTTTATGGGTCCTGAAAGAGCCCCTACCCTCTGCTGCAGTGAGATTACAATTAACTTCACAAAAGATAAGAGGGGAAGCAGAGACAAGAAGGGAATTACCCCAGGTCCTCAGCACAGCCAGGAATGCAGCCCCTGTGTACCCTCCACCTTGCTGCTGGCTTGCTCTCTCTCCCAACTCCTTTGCCCTCATCTTGGGCTGCATTCCTGGAAATGCCATGTTTCACACCCCTATACTATTAAGAGTAATAATAAGATGGCAGGATGACCCAAAAAGTCTGTGCTCATGTTGTTCTGGCTCTCTGGTTGGGCTCTCCAGGTCTCTGTTATGCAAGAACACCAGAACACCCAGGAAAAAAAATGCTCTAAAAGCTGTCAAGAGATCTCTGTAACTTGACCACCAGAATAAGAGACTGCAAAGAACAACCTGTCCTGTCGTCTCCTTACTGGGGATGACAAGCCAACCAGTGTTTAGGGACCTTTTGGTTCTTCTGGAATCAGACCATTGTTGCTATTCAAGGCTGTAGCCCATGACTCTGAACAGCTAAATGGTCAAAACTGAACATAAATATGATAGGAATCCCTAAACAAAAAACACAGTCAAGCATGTGCTCGCCTTCTTAATGGATTTGCGTACCCCTCAGATTTTGATTTGGAAAACTCCATCCAATAAGATTCATAAAGTGCTGGAGGTGCTTGACATACACTTAAAACTCCAGGCCAGAGCTTGCAGCCGATATAAATCACTGTCAGCTCCAGCAGCCTTGATGGCTCAGGCCCAGACTCCAAATACAGCAAGAGTTAGTGAGAATAAATCAGTGTATTTATCAGTACGTCCCTTCTCCTTAAACCCAAACACACTTGAACTGATGGATTGGTCCTTTCATATCCCTACATTATTGTGTCTCAATTGCATACATTTGTGCTCCCTCCACTGTATAATAGACACAAATAATGAACAGCTGTAGGAATGAAAATATAGGTGGCACACTTGTGTGTAGTCATCTGTGCACACACACTTTTGCTATCTGCAGCCAGCAGCTCAACCCTGTGGCTCTGTTGACCCTGCACTCCAGTTGAGGATTTGATTTATTCCTGGAGGAAAAAAAAAATCCTCCTTTTATTTATTTTCATATTAATAACGATGAAAAAGGTTCCAGTACACCATTTCTAATACAATTAAGTATATTCAAGATCACAAAATACTATTACAATAACCAGAAAATATATATATAAAGAAGGCACTTTAATCCAACAAGTACAGTGCTAAGGCAGGAATTAACTCATTGTCTGTGCCCATTGTGGCTCAGTATTAAAAGCTGTACCCTGCCAGAGGAGGAGAGAGCAACAACTGAGCATCTGTCTGACGTTACACCTTCTCAGATCCTCCAGGGCGTGACACCAACAGCACAGCGTTAAGAGTTTTTGGGATGATGTTTCATTTGAGGAAGGTAGCTGCTGTCTTTGCATCAATGGGTCCAGTTCTTCATCTCCACAAGTTTCTAAGCCTGATTCGTGGCCAGTATTCTTTCTACTAGTGAAAGACAACTGAAAATCCTGAAAAAGGGAAATAACTGAGATCAGTGTTAGTGGTGGGTCATAAAAACACCCATGAGCACGCTGATGTAACTTCACTTGGAGGTCTGTGCATCTTGCAGCTCATGGATCTTCCCCAGCCGAGCAAAGAGATGCGATGGAAGAGTCACAGAACACATTTGAGGTGCAGGCTGATAGGTCAGGTCTAGTTACCCATCTTGGGAAACAAACAAACTCTCAAAAGAGATGAAAGACCCAGACCAACACTCAACTGGGACACATTAACAAGTGTCTCTTTCGCTGGGTTCCAGAGCCAGGACAGGCATTTTAACAAGACCTAAAGTGTACAGGTAGACACTTGCCCAGGAGAAACAGGAGAAGAAAAGAGGGAACGGCTGTCATATGAAAAGGGTCTGGTTTAACTGCAGGACCAAACGAAATAGAAAGGATCCAACTGCAAAGGAGATGCAGAATTTATGGTCTGGAGAAAAAGAGTCCTGACTGCATGGGAGAATTTTGACTGGACATATATAAAAATATGTTTTCTTTTTGTTGAATAAAGTAACAAGTCTTTTGTTGCCCAGGGCCCTCTGAAAAGCTGCCTCATCCATTTCCTTCCAGAGTCATGTGTTTCTGGGTTCACTGCAGGCCAAGGTGTCTCTGATGATAAAACACAGAGGATGGTCCCAGCTTTGCAAAGGGTTGAGAGCTGAAGAGCTCAGACTTGTGTCAGAATTCAAAAAAATACACAGTTTTTTCCTCCATGGTCCAAAAAGGGCATAGCTAGACCTCAAAGCCTTGTTTTGGGAAGATGCTTACTAAAAGCATAGCAGAGCCTCTTGGGCTCATTTACAAGTAATCTGACTCTGCCCTACTTCAATATAAATGTTGGGCAGGGGCTCATCTTTGGTTTATCTCTCCCATATATAGCTCCCCCACCAAAGAGGTGCTCCTCAGTTCTCACAGATTTATTTTTGAAGTTACAAAATCATCAAAATACCTTGGTGCCAGTCTGCACTCTGGGCAAAACTCATTGAGCAGACCAGTTCCTCAATTTTATTTTGCTGAATTCACGCTGCTGATTTTGGTGATGATGCTCCATATCCTCCCATTCATAACTGAGGGCAGAATTGGGCCCTGGACTTAAAACTGGAGCATGGAGCAATCAGCAGGAGGCACAGCAACTGCAGATGCATCCGAGCAAATTTTTAAAATGCAAATCGGCATCCCCATGAGCCACCGCCATGGTCTTTGGGGTAGATACGCATTTAGGTGATTTAAAAAATGATCATTATTTACCCAGTAAGCTGTGGCAACTCCTTCAGCAGCTGCCATGCTCGACTGACTTAATACATATTTAGAGTATGCAGAGTAAGAGTGGGCAATGCAAAGCAGAGCTGAAACATCTCAGTATTAGATACCTCGGGGGGTGTTTCTCCATATGCCAAATTAGACAATATTGTGGATTAGTCACTTGCCAAATTCCTTTTCTTTTTTTTTCTTCCTTCTTTTTTTTTCCCCCTCTAATTTTTTAATCCAAGCTGTTTGAATTAAATAAGAACCAAAAATATATTAGCATCTTCATCCAGGAGAGACATCTTTGCAGCAACAATTACAGATATTTCTTTCTAAAACAATGTGTTGCTCCATCATCATGTTGGAGATGGGGGACAGGAAATGCAGCCCCACACCTGATTAACTCAGTGTGTCAAATCTTAGGCCAAAGGAAATCTTTGCCCTCAAACTCTAACCCTTGCAGGGGCAGAAGCCCTTTCCAATCCAAAATTAAGTTTCAGAAAGAGCTGGCAGTGGCAGCCACTGCAATGTCATGCCTGGTGCTTAGCAAGGAGGCTCTGAACCTTCCTTCCTTTTGATTGCTCCTTATGTAGGACGAATCCAGATTAAAGGCTAATTTCTTTTCGACTTTGCTGGGTTTGGAGCCTGTCTCTTACTCTGGCTTTGTTGTGCAGTGAGGTAGAGTGTAATTTTCTGACTCTTCCCAACTCCTTAGTTTGAGACAATAATCCACTCTGTCTCCTCTTAATTAAAGTAAATAACCCAGGCTCACAATAGCAGTTCAGAAAAGGGCCTTAAGTCTCCTCATTCCCTCAGTGCAAGGAGCTAATTGATTTTCAAATGATAATGGTGTTTACATTAGAAAGCCCAGACCCCTCCCTCCCCCTTCCTTTTCTCTTCTTAAACCTTCCTCATCTCATGAATATCAAATGGCCAAGGTCCCTCCATTGTGGCTGCCACCTCCTAATGTACCTGATGTCACTCCAAAATGCTTAACCAGCTAATGGAGTGATTTCTGATTTACCTGCCTGCCTCTTGTGCCCTGTTTGTTATCCACACACCGAGGACCTGCAGGAATGTCCCTTATTTTGCCTTCCTCACCCCATTGTCCCAGGACACAGAGGCCGCGGTTACAGGCCTGGAGGCAGGGCTAGTTTTCGGTTGGGTGGAATTTTAAGGGTGAATGGGAAAGGTCACTTCAATCAGAAATTGGAAATATATGAAAACGGGAAAGAGCCGCCAACGCAGCAGAAAGAGGAAAACAGAGTCAAACCTGCAACTGTGCCAGCTGAAGTGCAAATGAGGATGCCCAAAAAGACTGAACAGGACGTGAAAAGCGCTGGTTTCACAGTAATTTAGAAAAACGTCCAGCTCCAACTTCATAAATCCAGAATGTAAATATGTGCTGCCTATCTAATGTGTCTGTGCAAAGAGATGCAAAAAGGAAAAAATACATCAAACAACTCTAACTCAGATCTCCAAGTCAAGCGTCCAACACTGTGGAAGTTCCGGGATTAAAGCTGCTATTCTGCACACATCCACTCTGCAAAAGGAATGCAAATACACCCTCACTTCTCTCTCTTCCTATAAGGCCTTAATCTGTGCAGGGGCTGGACAGAGCTCCTGTAATCACAAGGTCTTTGGGATTTTACTTTCTTCCCTGTGTGATGCATGACCCTCAAGACAAATGTTTTTGCATGTCAGCACAGTTTTGCCCCGAGGCAGAATGATTCATTTCTACATGGGCTTTTCCTCATTGCCCATCATTTTAACACCTGAAGGCGCTGCAAATATTTATGCCTTTCTCTCTTTAACACCTCTGTGTATTGAGAGGCTTTTCTTGGTCTCATTTCTTCAGAGGCTGAAGAACAGAAGCTTTAAGGTGACAAGCAGTTGCTAATTTGGGGTGCCACGTTTATGGCAAGGAGAAAGCTGATTTCCAGCATCCTTTCTAAGGACAAAACAGATGTTTGGTGAAAGAGCTCAGCATCTCCAGGTTCACTCCAAGATGGAAAACTCAAAATAACTGGTTACTTGTACCAAACCAACACAAATTATTTGGCTGGAAACATTTTGCAGAAGCAGAGCCAAAGTCCACTTCTGATATCCACGTGGGCTGTGGATGAAACCTTCTTCCCAGAGGCTGTAAGGAGGTCTCCATTCCTTGACCCCCTCTCATCCCTGTATCAGGTCCCTCCCATGCAATAAACAGCACAGGCTCTGGGAAGGAACGTGTATTAAATCTGCTGGGATTCTACCAGAATTCATTTATCCCAGGGAAGTGAATCATAGGGCCAGAGGGAACATTATTTCCCAGCTATGGGAATCTAATTTTCTATTTAATGGGATTTTTTTTTCATTCTTACCTTTTTCTACCTGTAATACCAACTCTTTTGTTGTTTTTTTATCAACCCACAAATTAAATTCAAAAATTTACTAACTTTGAAACATTTAAATTTTGTATCAACCCCAAATCTTTCAAAAAGATTATGTAAAAAATTATATTTAACATTGAAAAACAAAAAAATTACATTAAAAGAAAACAGTATTTATTCTTCAAGTGATAGGATGGGACATTCTACTATTAAGCACTTTTTTTCGAGCACAGCTTTACAAAATATGAATTTAAATGAACACTTTTTTTAAAAAAAAATGGTAACAACAACTTCTAAATCATCTGTGCTTCCAGTCTGCAATGGTAGGCCCCTTCCTAACTTAGCCATATTATTTTAAGACAGGGCAGGGTGTGTATGTGTGTGCATGTGTTATTATATATACATATAGATGTAGGTTAAACAAGTGAAACACTTTGTGTGTGTATATTTGTAAATATACACACATACTCATGCATGTTCTACTTGAAATGGCTTAATGACAAATGTTGTTATTTGGGCATTAGATTACAGGCTCAGAGTTCTCTAAGACTAACTGGCTCTTTAAGTGGCTTGGGATGAAATACGACATCCCCCGGAGCACCTCTGTTAAGACCAGTTGTTATTAGTCATTGAAAAGCCTGGCTGTGAGAGGCACAATCACACGCATCCCTCTCCCTCCCTCTTCCCTTCCCAAGCTCTTTCTTCTGTTTATTACTTTCCCTGCTGTATTAAAAGACTCGTCATAGTTATAAGCTCCACCTCGTAGTCCTCCTTGATCAGGAGGTAGGAACACAGGTTCAGCTCCTGCCTTTGACACATCCCGTGTGACCTTGGGCAACTCGCTTCGTACCTCCGGGTCCCAGCGCTCCGCCTGTGAAATAGGGAGAATAAGTTCCTTTCCCCCCCCCCCCACTCTTAATTCCATCCATTAAAAATGCAAAATCTTCAAAGCTGAAACTGTGAGTTAGTGTATGTTTCCCCAACCTAGCGTGATAAGGTTTGGATCTTAATTGGGCCCTGCAGGTTATGCCACAGTACTAATAATGACACTAATTATTTGGAGTGCACGATCGTTGCTTTTTAATAGGCACTACGTGTTTTTTAGGAAGTGGGAGCTGCAACGAGAGGATCCTGGGCCAGGGTTTCTTGCTGTTGCAGAGAAATTCAAGACACTAAGGTGTCTGACCTCTGGAAAATTGAAATAAAATCATTTCCCAGCATATAGAAAGTGTGAAAGAGAGGCAAAGATGGGTCTGTGTAAAGAATATAAAGGGAGCTTTGGCTGCTGTTTTATGTGATGACAAAAGAGGAGACAGAGGACTTTCCCCCTAGCAACACTGTTTAGCAAAGTGATGGGCACTGAAGTGACAAGCCACCACTGCCCTTTGCTTGAGCCTTACTTCTTTCTGGTATTGCCTGTTCTGTCGAGAATCCAACCTGAACTGGAGCCTCTTCCTTTCTCATCCCATCTGTGACACTGATTTAGTCTCTGGCCTCAGGCAAATCACTTAACCTTCCCCTGCCTTGTAAAACAGAGATGATCATACACACTTCATCAGTCCTGCACTGATTAATGCATTAAAACATAATATACTTTCTACCATAGAACATGGTGTTACCACCTATACACAGACTTTATAAATATCTGTATATACATGTGTCTATATTTCATATTTCCCTAAATCTACTTTCCCTCTCCCTCCAAAAACACCAGTAAAATCTAAGGGGATTTATAATCTGACTGTAACACCAAATTTGCAGTTGTCCCTTGCAGGAAGGTTGATCCTATCTCTAGCAGACAGCCATGTCTTCCAGCCACTACCTCCGTCACTCCCACCACTGCAGTTCCAGCTGCCAGAGGACAAGATTTCTTCAAAGGGAATCTAAAGGATCTGGGTTTCATTTTTATAAAGGATTTGCTTATAACTGATATATTATGGGATACAGAAGTCATTTATAGCTTATCCGTGTGGTTCATTCCTATGCGCTTTTAAAGCGCTGAGAGATGAGAGCACTGCTCGACATTCTCCTACACCAAAGCTGCTCTTTTTAATGTCATAGAATAAGGTAAAGCAAGGGGTCACTTCCTCAGATAGGGCACATTTGCCTACCCCTTTTGAAGTCACAGCAAAGTCGTAGAAGATCATCCTGTCTGAAGTCAGGGTAACTCCACCAAACAGCCCCAGGTGCAGAGCAGGCACTTTCCAGGGCACTGGGAAGGCACAGAATCACCCAGGGCTTCATCAGCTGGGTCTAAACTAGGAGATCAGGACATTGTCACTGGATATACCAAAGGTATAAACTTTTTCTTAAAAAGCTAGCAAAAAAAAAAAAAAAGGGAGGGGTGGGAAATTTCAACAGATAGACACACGGGGGGATGTTAAGCCTGGTTGCATAAATGTAGTCTTCTAAAGATGTCTAAATCAGTGATTGTTGGAGGCACAGACACTTTATTTTTCTATAAGTAGTTTATTCTTCTCTTTAAACATTTACTCTTGACTGCTGTTGGAAACAGGGCGCTGGACCAGCAAGGCCCTCTGGCTTGACCTAATGCAGCCACTGTAACACACTTTGTGTTTAAAACCACGTTAGCTATCATGATTTTTTAATGATACAACTAAAACTCCGAGGTGGAAAGACTGAAATTCCTTTCAGAATGTATTACCTGGGATCTAATATATTTTAACTTCTCCGAGTCATTTACCCCAAAAAGGATTCATCTTCCCTTTATTTAGACCTCTGAGATGGAGATATTCATATAGCTGAGAGTTACCTTCAGCTCCATCAACAGCCCTGGTAAGAAATGAGCCTTTTTAAGAGGCAGTCCCTCTGCAGATCATAGATTCATAGAATATCCTGATGTCTACGTCAGCATGATGTTTTGCAAAGGGTGAGCAGCTCAGACATAGCCATCACAGGGTGGGGGGGCAGGCAAACCATACCCCAAGTGTCACCACTGGCTTTTGGAAAAGCTACAGAAGCCCGTGGTGGAGCAACCCTGCTCTCCATGTGTCCTCCTGACATCCATTCTCACATAAAGGACAGATGGGCCAAAATGGACCTGTTTGGACTTCCTGCCTCCAGACAACCTTGGTGCTCAGGAAGAGCACGATTCTCAGTGCCCCCCTGCACACAAGCAACACTGGCTGTAGGCCAATCTGGACACAGTTTGGGGGGTACATCAGTCCTTCACCCATCAGCGGAAAGATGGGGTGATTTTTCCCCTTGAATCTCATCGAAAGCAGTGTGTTTCTGTGCTGAGGATCACCTGGGCTATTTCAGTAACTGCTTTTGGATGAAGATGCTACTGTGGGCTGTTGGAGGTGTCAGACTGTGCTCTAATGACCCAGACATGGCTGGGAGTAAGGAGAAAAGCCAGCTGACCCGCTGCCCAAGCAGGGAGCCAAGAGAAAGGACATGAGAGATGTATTTACTTACACACTTACTGATGTAGCGGGCAGCAGCGCTGCTGGAAACTGGACCTCACCCATTACAAACAGTCCCACCAAACAAAACCCTTCTCCCTGCCCCCCTAGAAATGGGGAGGAGGGAGGCTGGATGAAGGGAATGCAGCAAATGGGAGAGGAGAAGGCAGACAGCCCGCCAAGGAAGGACGAAGAGGACAGGAAAACCACAGAAACTTTGGGGGAAGAGGGGGGTGAGCAGGATAACAGCGAGAAGAAAACATTGGCCTCCGCGATTTTAAGAGACAGAGGAACTCAGAAGTAATTTTCATAAACTTTTAAATATAGCTTTAAATATTAGTAAAGCTTAAGCCAGTGCACACAAAGGCAAGTTCTCTTTGAAAGAGTTCCAGAAAACCATGAAATGCTGTTGATAAGACTGTGCCAATTTGTAAAGCCTGCCACAATCTCTGGCTCACGTTTTCTGCCTCTCTCTCTCCAGTTCTCTCTCTTTCTCTCCTCTCCTCTATTTTTCTCATTCATTCTCTCCTTCCAAAAGCTCACTGTGCTTTGTGAGTCAGAGGAGCTGCAATGACAACAACAAACAACAGCACAGATCTTTATTTCTATAGCTGGAGCATCTTCTCAGCAAGGAGGAGAATGAGTGTAGTGTCCGTGTTTGATTGATTCAGTAAAAATAATGTCAAAGTGGCATTTGCAGAGGCTGATAAAAGATTCTGATGGAAAGTGCCCAGTGGGGATAATGTAAGTAAACTCAGCCCAGGGTTTCTTAGCTTTTATTAGCAAATTGTGTTCAGCCTTAATTATAGGTTTGCCAGGGCCTGACACTTGTCAGTGTATTTACATGGAAAGATTGAAACGTTGATAAGGGTCTTTTTGAACTGAAGGGAAAATAAGTTCATCGTGGAGGGGATGGGAGAAGCCCCTCAGAAGGAGTTTTTGACAGGTTCTTTGTGTCATTATTATAATTTTTGAAGATTTTTTCCTTTTTTTTCTGTGTGGGGCATTACTTGCAGGATGCAGCTGGGAAGGTTTCAGTGTGCTTGGTGCTTTACATAGATTAAAAATATTTACTAAGGGAGAATATTAGCAACCTGGTCTAGTGGAAGGTGTTCTCATCCATGGCAGGGGGGTTGGAACAAGATGATCTTTAAGGTCCCTTCCAACCCAAACCATTCTGTGATTCTATGATCCTACAAATATAACTGAATTGGCAGTCAAAAGGCTGGCAGAACACAGGCTGGAGGCACTCAAGGTCACACAACAGGACTGTGTCACATCAGCTGCCTACTCCAAGTTTAGAGTTTTTCTGCCAGACCAGTCTTCAGCTCACATCCCTCCTCCACGACCTCCCGGGAAATTTTGCTTCTGCTCTTACTCCTCCTCTGCTGTGTTTCTGTCCCAGCATCAGGTTGGTTCCTGTTCGCTCTGATCACCCAAGTGATAAAGTATGAAGAATGAAAAACAGATTAAAAATGTATTAAAATCCAATATAAGAAAGGCCTTAACAAGAGGTGATTAAGCTGAAGCTTGATCTTTCTGTGATATGAGTTCCCATAATCTCTCTCCCCTGGGTGGGGTGGTGGGGTGTGCCTCAGACTGGGAATTCTTTCGTAAAACTTTGATTTTGTCAGCTCCTGGAAGCCGACCCTGCCCATGGCCCAAGGTCCATTTGAGCAAGTTGGTGGGCTTCAAGCATTGCTAGAAAAAAAAATCTCTCAAGGTGATCAAAGGGTTTCACTTCAGTAAGTTCAAAGACCAGGTTTGTGCTTTTCTCTTGGGACTGACCCTTTGCTGAAAAAAAAAAAAAAAATTGCTCAGAAAAATAAAATCATTTGTTCAAACAAGACAGCTGGACACAAGGGGATAATTTTTAATTATGCGAAGCATAAACCCAACAAGAACTCTATTTTTTCTTTTTTCCTTTTTTTTTACTTTTTGGAAATTTTGTGTGAATTTGACTTCATCCCTTTCTGAGAGGTGACTATAGTTATTAGTCCAACAATTGCAGCATTTCTGGGATGAACAGCCTCTCACAGCCAGCTCAAGGATTAATCCTGGAATTAATCCTGGCTGCACGCAGCTACAGCCTGAACAAGTCAGTTCATCTGCAGCAGCACCTCAGCACCCAGACCACACATGGTGTGCTGGACCAGGCTAAGGGGGATTACTGCATATCCATCCCTTCTCACAAGAGCAAATCCTCTCCTGTTATAATATAGCGACAACAGCTAAGTACAATCCATTCATACAGAGGTCAAAAATTTCCTATTTTATGCCATTCTTGTTTTTCCAAAGAGATCCTGAACCAGCATGGAGAAGGTGACACTGCAGGGTACACCAGCTCCTGCTGGTCCTTATTATGGAGGCGAAGCAGGGAGGTGCAAAAAGGTGCTAAACTGACCCATCTCTGGGGACAAAGAAGGCAGAGAAGAGAACAGAAAGCTGTGGGGACGACTTAGAGCCTCTTCCAGTACCTAAATGGGCTACAGAGAGCTGAAGAAGGACTTTTGACAAGGGCATGGAGTTGTAGGACAAAGGGGAATAGCTTCAAACTGAAAAAGGACAGTTTAAATTAGATGTAAGGAAGAAATTCTTAACTATATGGGTGGTGAGACAGTTTAACAGATTTTCTGGAGAAGCTGTGGGTGCCCCGTCCCTGGAAGGGGATCAAGGCAAGGTTGGATGGGTGCTTGGAGCAACCTGGTCTGGTGGAAGGTGTCCCTGCCCCTGGCAATTGTCTTGGAACTAGTTCTTTAATGTCTCTTCCAACACAAACTGTTCTAGGATTCTCTGATGACAAAGGGTCAAGGAGCAGGTGAGACCTTATCAGAGGAGGAGTAAGAGCCATGTCAGTACCTGGTGATGTCCAGCCCCATCCCCACCACCGTGCCCAACCCACCAGGCACCCACACCATCCAACCTTGCCCCATGCCCAGGCAGGCTGGCCCAGCCCCATTTGTCACGTAATGACTACCATCGCACGGCAAAGATGACAAAGACGTCTGAGGCAGCCACTTCCCCACCCTGCGTCACATGAGACTTCACACAATGGGTCAGGAGAAAGCACAGGAGCCTACCCTTTGCCTGGGGCTCCCAACTGTAATGTATAAGATAATTATAAGGCTCCTTTCACACAATGTGGAAATCTGATGTGCATCTGTATCCCTCCTCTCCTCTGGGGCAAACGCAGCAGTCTTTTGACAGCCAGCAGCAACCCTCCCAGAAGATCACAAGCCCTCCAGAGAGGAACATTCTGTACCCAGTGCAAAGCCATGGTGAGGGCTGTGCATGGCACAGTGCAACAGCACAGGAGGCAGCCTGTGATCAGAGGTGCAAAAGTCAAAAGATCCCTTTTAATCCCCAGAGATCATGTGCCAGACACATTAGGCTCGTTTTTTGTTGTCTCCTAAACAGCTACACGGACTTGTCCCAAAGGCAGGCTCAGCTCCATCTTTGTAATAAGCCACCACTCCCTTCCACAGCCTCCTCCTCATATAAAGACCTTTTATATCTTCAGTAACAGCCAACACTGGCATGGACCCAGCTCCTCACCTGGTCTCAATGTGTGTGGCTCTAACCCTGGGTGGTGTTCTGCTGATTTACACCAATGAAAAAAACAACACAGGCTTCGACCACTGCAGTGTACCTATCAACTCTAGATTCCTGCAAGGATATTAAAGGCCACTATGTCTAGACACATTAGACATGTGAGGACGTCTTCAGTGCAGATTGGGTGTGATGCCTCCATCAAAGCAGTTGAGCTTGGCATGAAATGATGGATGGCTCAGACTCCTCACAGTGAACTTCAGGCATTTACATGAGCAAAGCTGTCTTCATCCTGCTGCTCCTCTGGCCCTATCTGTCTCCTCTGTTGCCTAACCAAGAGGTGAGGGACTAAGCCTAGGATTAGGCTGTGCTCATAGCATTATGCAATAGGCCTTTGTCAAGCAGATGGGCCAAAGGGACTCAATTCCTAATCCCTGTGGACTGGATTTTTTTTCTCTGCTGTTACACTGCCTTTCATACTCAGCTCCTCCCCACAACACACGCACAACATCCAGAGAAAGCTGAAAAGGAGAAATTGTCACTGCACAGAAAATACGATAGAGCAATGGAATGTCTTGGGTTTGAAGGGACATCAAAGTTCATCTCGTTCCAACTCCTCTGCCATTGGTAGGGACACCTTCCACTATTCCAGGTTGCTCCAAGCCCTGTCCAACCTGGCCTTGAACACTTTCCAGGGATGGGGCAGCCACAGCTTCTCTGGGCAGGGCCTCCAATGACCTGATTATTTCAATATGTGGGGGTAAAATGTTTATAAAGGACTTTAGGACAATTTCATGAAAAGCACTACAAAGGGACATTGAACACTAAGATCTCCTCTACCACCACAGCAATGGCCACATTTCTAAAATGGGACACTTTGTTGTGCTTGTTATGGAAAGGACTTAATTCCCATTGTACAGCCAAAAGGGCCATAGTCTTCACCCAAGCAATAGCTGTTCTAGGAAAAGGTCTCTCCCTTCCCCCTTCAAAGTTGCCTTTTCTATGAGTCCTGGAGATTGTATCAGTTACACCCTATGCTATTTTGGTGTGTGTATTTGGTTTGGACTCTCCTCAAATATTTACCTAAGATCAGGAAGGCAAAAGGAAGACAAGGTTCATTGAACTACAACTCCTTTTCTTACAAGAGCTGCTTGCTGTTCTGTTTTCTTTCTTTTTCTGTTCTATTTATTTATTTATTTATTCTTTTCTCACTTCTTTCCTTCCTTTCTTCCTTTCTTTCTTCCTTCCTATACAAAGTCTATGGAAAGCCTCATAATGGTGCTGTAAATCATCAGATATTTGGTCCTCTGACTGACAGCTAAGGATGCCCAGACGACCATTTCTTATTGTGAGTTTCTGTTCCTGTCTTTCTATACCCAAAGATACACAGGAATTTTTTAGATTCAACATTTTGTGGGCCCACACGTGGAGGACTTTACTGTGCCAGGTAACAAAGCAAAGATGCAGGGTGTGCAATCACTGCAGCCAAGAGGACACCATGCAGCAGGCACAGCCGAGTCACTCTTCAAAGTGCATTTGTATATAAAAATGAACATCTGACTCTTAAGCCTGACACCTACCACTATGACCATCTCAAGTCTGAGCCTGTATGTTTAAACCAGACTTGCTTCATGGCTTAAGTTTAATCAGCAGCACGCATCTGTACTACAGACATGATGGGCACAAATTGTTTCATTTCTCCCATGGAAACGTCAGATGAGGGCACATTAATCAGTTGATCAGAGGTCTTTTTCCAGGATAGACCCAAGACCACACAACAGATGGGATATGTAGGCATCTTGAACAGCTCACTGAGCTTTGTTGTATAAAGTCCCCAAAGCTAGGTGAGAGAGGGCTGGCAGCTCCAGTTTACTCTCTGACTTATTTCCTGAGATACAAAATAGATGTAGACAAAAAAAAGCAGTAACAAAGGCCCGGCAGCTATCCAAAAATCCAGCTCTGACCCTGCTATTTAGTCACAAGCAATAGCAGAGAAAGGAATGATGACTTTCTCCCCACCACTAGCTTTCCCGTTTCTCTTTCTTTCTCGAAACACCTACAAAGGGGAGAAAAGATTCAAGTTGCCACATTCCAAACGGTTCTTTACTGCAGCCTCAAACAGCAAGATATGCCCAAACCACTGGTGCTTCCAACTAGCAGAACGTGTTTCCATGAAATACAGGTTCAGAGCCCGAAATTCCTTTCTGCAACACGAAACGTGCTGCTCTCGTGTTAAGGTATGCGGCAAACTGAAATGCAAAGGAGTATTGCCAGGATTAGCGCGGAGTTTAAGGTGCAAAGGTCACCGGTGCTTAACAATAACTTTCTTGCAAAAGTCAACAGGGAAAAGTGAGTTGCGAAATAGAAGTAGGAACAAGTCGTAAAATCTCGGAATTATTTGTATTTCTCCAGTCACCAGCAGCGGAAGGACAATGTCTGACAGGAGTGCTCCTATAAAGAATATTCCATTGTATTATTGATCATGTTTGCCCTATTGGTGCAGCTTTATGGGTGCCTATCTGCTGAAAAAAATGTCTGCCTGGAGGCATGTGATGTATGATTAAGTCTCACTCTAGATTTGTAGCAAAGGCCACCCACACCCTCTCAGACCCAGGCAGGTTTTCAGTGACCCCACTCATGAAGCCTAAAATGGCTGGGTCTGTCTGTAGGTTCCTCAGTCCACTGCACGGTCACTGGCTACAAATTTGGTCTCCAGCAACCATGTTGGCTTCATATGTCATCTAAAGTCTTAGAGATAATTTGAATTATCTTAATCAATTCAGATAATACACCAATATACAATTATTCAGCCATTAATCTTCATTTCATTATAATCACACCTAATTTCTCATAATGTATTTGTTAATCAAAAGGATTTGGCTCAGTAGTTTATGTTAACAGATGTTAACCTATTGGAAATCACTACCTGCTCAACCGGATTATTTGCTGATTATGTTCAATTTGGCATCTGGGTCAAATGGTATTTTCTATGTTGTCTAAGTACACGATGATGTGAAAATTATTTAAAAAAAAAAAAAATGAGAAAGCCACAAATGGCAAGTGCTCTCACTTATTTCAGGTGCTTTTGCCTGGCTGATGGATGATCAATCAGAGCTATAGCACCCATTCTACTTTTTTCTTTCTTTTTTTCTGTACTAACAAAATCCATTGAGTTATCCCATATAAGCCTAGGACCAGTTTCTCCCACCTAAGGCACTAACAGGATCACCTAATTTAAAGCAGATAGTTACTCTTGAATAAGATAGTGATAAGCACAGAACAATTCAGATATGAGATAACATGAATTGCCCTTAGCATGTGACTACTGAGCTGTGCTGACTGTAGAGGAATCACCAAGTGACCATGCTCCATGCTGCCAGTTTAAGAACCTCTAGTAAGAATCTGCAGTTTGAAGAAGTTCCTTTGGGTCTAGAAGAAGTCAGATAGGCAATATTTGTAAGGGCTGCCCTGCTGCATGCAGCCAGCAAAGAACTCTGATGCTCTTTTTGTGTGATATAAATCAGCTGTCCCTTGGAAATGGTCAGACCAGAGTGCCATCAGATGAACATTCAGACTCAATGTGATGTACAGGTGGGCTGAAGAAGAGAAAATGGGGTAATAAATATATAAAATCATGATCAGTTCTTAGGTAATCAGGAGTAGTAATGAATCATAATTGTCTCATGGCATTTCACCAGCAATTGCCCTACCAATCTTGCTCACCTGAAAGATTTCTTGATGGCTTGCTGGTAACCTGGGAAATGAACTTAGGCCAGGGGGAAATCAAACACATGCAGGTTCCCATCCTAAATTGAAAAGCATACGAATTCCATTGGGAAAGACAGATATCAACATGCACTCGAGCTGGCTCTCTAATTCTGAAATCTTTGCTCTTACAACCCCTCTTTTCAAACCAGCACACCTTTTGCCTGGATACTGACCTCAGCCTTCAGCCACCTATTCTAGGGATTCTGAATAACAAAGAAAGGGAATTCCCTTATCCCTTCAATGGACAACAGAAATTAATGTCAAACTTTAATCTTTCTGCCATCCTCAGTCTTCAGACTGAAGACACGGTGAAATTTGGAAACAGAAATATGTCTGTATTCCAGTGGCTTATTTCTTCTGTCAGATGACTACTATGCATTTGGCTACAGAGTTTACACACACACACACACAGACACACACACATTGGGAAGCAGAAGATGTGAAGAGAACCAAGAGAGCTGAGAAACGGAAAGATCAATCGTTAATCCCCAGAAAGTACCGTTTGTGGGCAGCATGGCTAAGTTTAGAAATCAAAACCTACTTCCCACAAAATAATCGTCACTAGAACAAAAAAGCCTGCAGCATAAATTATTTCCTTTGTACCCTTATAATGCAGAAATGCTATTTTTTTGACTCTAATGTATCACTCGTGTTTCCAAACTGTGTCAAAGTCCTTCATATCACCGCAGTATTAGATAGAGGTTATTCCTCTCACTGTGGAGCTCGCTGCAGATACAGTATCTACATCGACATCATGGTTTCTACCTAGCAAATTAATTCAGAGCATGTCGGCAGCGCGCAATTTTTTCCTTCTTTCTTCTCTCATATTTTCTTTGTGTTTATTTCTGATTCAGTTATCACTAAAATACACATTTTAATTGTATTGTACCAGATTCAAACTTCCCCGGCTTTGAACATTCAAATAAACATTTTCACTCAACTTACCTTCACACCGCCTGGAATCCTGGCTGAATGTTGGACTGCCTGTCTGAATTATGCAACACAGAGGATTTTGGCCAAATATTCACACAGTGTTCTAATGTACATATACCTCACAGACATGCCACGCACACACATTTATAATATAGAGGTATATAGATATAATGTATGTATTTTATATATAATGTATTGATACCTAGATGGATTGTTTAGACAGACATATATATTGAATAAGGACATAGATCTAAAGAATAATGAAGAAGCTGAGCTGCAATAGCAGGGGCTCTTTGACTATAAGACCTCTAACTGCATCTGTGCATACCTGGGTATGCCAGTCACCACACAGCATAATAAAAATCTCCTATAGATACACCTATTTCTCATTGTTCTTCTTCAAATGTGCCCTAGACAGAAACTTTACAAAAAGCCAAGATCAAAGCCTGTCCAAAGCCTATTGTGACGGTTTGGACACTGATTTAAACACAGAGGCTCTGATATTGGGGGGAAACAGTTTTTTTGTATGAATCAGCAAGAAGGTTTGTGTGTTTAAGAAACCCGTTATGACAAGGTGGAAGGCAGGTAAGTTGGTAGGTGGAGAGACAGGCACACAGAGTTTTCTCCAGCTACTCTGGAAATTTTATTGATTTTCACTCAAGTAGTATTACACCAGTGTTCAGTACCCCATGGAAGCACAATGTATCAATTCATCTCTCTATCTACCTATTCTTTAATCTACTTATTAATTTATGTCTGTGCATATAAATATGTTGCACTGAGACACGATATTACCTGCATGTAAAATCAATAGCTGGATGACAAACAGATGACAGATTAGGTGAGGACAGGGGGATTTAAGCTTTAAAAGCTAAGAACAGAAGAGTTGGCTTAACCTGGCTTTAGCTGGCCCTGCTCCACCTTTCTCTTCTAAGTCCTGAGCTACCTCTCACCTCCTGGGGCCAGACTTCCCACAGTGTCCCTGAGCTGATGCCTTAAAAGCACCTTTCAAATAAATCTGGTGTCAGTCACTCCTGTTTCTTCCCCCCAGCATCATGTGGCAGAACTTTGCTTGGAGGGAAAGAGAGGATGTGTGTGGGGGACAGAGAGGGGAGGGGGAAGGGGCTGTACGACTTCAAAAATAACCCAATTCAGAGCACTCAGCCTAAAGCAAAGAAATTAAGGGCTGTGCTTCTCCAGATCATTGGAAGAGGAGATGAAATCCATATGGTGGTCTCAGCACACTTCCTAGCGGCCAGGTGCCTGTATGATAAATAATCCAGATAGTATCCTGCTTCTCTGTCCCAAACTCACCAGGACCTGAGTGTGAAACCCCTGAATGGAATAGCCCTGGAAGAGACACCTACAACACATCCCATCATCCAGGGAAAGCAAAATGACTGCCTTGGTTGAACAGCAAGGGCCAAACCATGAAGAAAGCATCTAGGTAGTCACTGACTTTAGGAGAAGATAGATTTGCATATGAAGGACATGGATATGGTATGGATATAGCACTTCCTACCATACCAGAAATTTGTAAATTTAACCCTTGCATGGTGCTCCTTGGCAATCATCCCTCATTTGTATGTGAGGGGTTAGAATTTTTCTAAAATGTCCCGGAACAAATTAATTGCCTTACAAATCAAACAAAGTCACCAAGACAAGGAGGGGGGAAAAAAGAAAAGGCGGTGGGGGGGACAGATTTCATGCCAATGCAGCTTGAATCTCCTTCTACATCTCCAGTCAGCAGGCTGGTATTCTCTGATGTCTTGAAGGGGCAGGTATGGACTGTAATCATGCTCCATGAACATGAGCAGGAGCTGCAGAGCTCACACCTGACACCCTGTTACCTGGAACAGCTGAGGAGTGACCATCACTCAGGCAGAGGAGGAGAAGAGGAACCTTCTCTGTTCAAAGCATGGCTTGCTCCAGGCTGTAGTACAAATGCAACCCATGGAAGAGGCTCTGCAGCGTGTTCTCACCACAAGCTAACATCCACGTCTTGCCTTTTGGTTCCACCCTAAACCTTTGTGGAAAAATCTACCCAACACAAGCAACACGTGCTCAGCTGTCACAGCTCCTTTGGCTTTGAGGGAGGTGTTGTGGTCACTATGACCCAGTGACCTACAGCCAAGGTATCAGCACTATCTTCAAGTGCTAGCAAACACATCATTCCACTCTATTAAAGTTATTCCTTAAACTCGCTTCTATGAAGACATCCCTAGACAGTCTTCCCCGAAGGAGGCAAGGCTTCCCATTGACAGAAGCAGCCTTGGAAGCAGAGCTACAAACAACCTCTCTGTCCTGGAAGTGGAGCCTTCTGTAATTCCTTTTCTTGATTTTTACCTGCAGAGACATCACATAGCTTTATCCCCAGGAACCCTGAGGAGAAACAGTTCCTCGTGGCAGGAGGAGAGGGGTTGGAAAGAGAGCCCAGGGATTAGCAGTTCCTATAGCTGCAAGGACTGATGGTCTTTCTCAGGGGTTATAACTCTCATGCATACCGGTCTGCCCTTTGCCAGCCTGCATTTGCATAGGCAAAGTAGTTTTCAAGTCCATGGTCATTTTAGAGGAGTCCAGAGGAAGGTCACAAAGATGATTAGAGGAATGAAACATCTGTCCTGTGAGGAAAGATGGGAATTTTCAGCCTGGAGAAGAGGAGACTCCAGGGTGACCTAATTGTGGCCTTCCAGTACTGGAGGGGGCTGCAAGAAATTTGGAGGGAGAGACCTTTGACAAGGGCATGTCGTAACAGGACAATGTGAAATGGCTTTAAACAGGAAAAGGTCAGATTTAGATCAGATATTAGAAAGAAATTCTTTACTGTGAGGATAGTCAGACACTGAAACTGTGGAGCCTGAAAGTATTCAAGGCCCGATTGGATGGGGATTTGAGCAATCTGGTCTAGTGGAAGGTGACCCTGCCCATGGCAGGGAGGTTGGAACAAGGTAATATTTAAGATGCCTTCCAACCCAAACCATTCTATGACTCTATGATTTTGCCAGTCATGGCAAAATATCCCCGATATTTTCATACTATAGCTGACCTTGGTTTCCTATTGCATGCCAGCAGGACACACAGCACTGTGCCTGACTGCTGCTTTCACTGGCACACGCTCAGTCCATTGTTTCTGCAACCAAAGATAAATCAGATATCCTAATAGTAAGATTAACATTTGTGATACGGCTCCCTCACTGTCGTTTCTGGAGAGGTGCTGCCAGCTGACTACATTTTGCCACTCCAGTCACTGAAATGCAAAGTTGGCTCAAACAATGAGTCAGATCCGCAGGAAGTTTCACAGCCTGTCACATGCGATTTTTTCATTGCGTTGGAGCTGAACGGTGTTTAATAGCACTACCTTTCTCCACCCAAGAGTGAAAAAGGCTAACTCATTCTTCCTCTCTCCTACTCCTTTTACCAGCTACACATTCTCTCTGCTTTGGTTCAGGTTCACAGCATCTGACTCCCTCTACTCCTGCTACAACCCTTCCTACTTGAAAACTGGGGACAAGGAGAAAGGGTGGTTTGTTGGACTGAACGCTGTCTATCATCAGTTCCATTCCTAACTCATGAGGAAAATTTCAGTGGAAGTTAAACTCCTCTGACATGTGATTCCTTTTCATTTCATTGTCGAGAAGCTCTGAAATTATATTTGCAGCAATTCAGAGTCACACACAACAGCTGCCAGATTAATTCTGAGCCACTATTCACGGACTAGCTTTGCTAGTCCTGACACCGTATGGAAAAATGCTGCAAAAACATAGCACAGAACCCTACCATCATTCTTCTTCTGCCTAGCAAATATAGATGATCAAACCCTAATTTGTTACTTTTATTGATGTATCAATCCACCTCCAATGCACATGGTCGGGAGGAAGGTGGGCTATCTGGAGAGAAATACCTGGGTTATAATTAGGAGTTTCTTTCCTGTGAGGGGGGTGAGGCATTAGCACAGGTTACCCAGAGAAGATGTGGATGCCCCACCCCTGGCAAGGGGATGTTCAAGGCCAGGTTTAATGGGGCTTGGAGTAACCTGATCTAGTGGAAGTTGTCCCTACCCGTTTTCCAACAGAAGCCTTTCTCTATTTTATGAGAGAACCCAGACTCCAAAGTGCCTCTTCGACCTTCTTGGCACGTGCTCTTGCCCTGCAGTAGCAGGGCTACAGACCAGCTGATCCTTACCAAGATCTCAGACTCCTCCCAGCTGTCCTGGTGTCACTGCACCCCGTGGACAAACACATCCACTGCACCTTTACATTTTCCCTAGTAGTGAGTCAAATCACTGTAGGTACAGAACAAAAGAGCAAGGAGACTGTACCACCTTGCACCAGCTGAAAAAAAAAAAAAAAATCTCCAGCCATTATTCCACCAGCTGAGAGGGGGGAATACCTCATTTTCTTTCTCCAGGAGAGCTCCTCCTGCCCCTACAGATCTCTTTATTATTCACCACTGTGTCGAGGCTGTTCCCAGCAGCAGAGACAAGTTATCCAACAGCCCCCCTCCAGCCAGCTGTGTGTTTCCCTCATGACAAGCCTGGTGATAGCTGAAAGTCTGGTGAAGGATGCTGACCTCAGAAAATTCTGTGCAAACCAACCTGCACAATGGCAGTGATGTATTGCTGGAAGTGCAGTTTTGTGTTCGGGAGGAAGCCGCTCCTGGTAAAAGCTCTGACACCTGATTTGCCTGCAAACAATGCGGCTCCCTCTGCAAGGAATGTCCCCGCGCCTGTGCTGGGAGGGGAGACAGGCAGGGAGAGAGCTGCGACACGGTGAACGAGCCGAGGAAACCAGCAAGGAAACCGAGAGCTGGAGCGTGAAAGAGTTTGAACAAAGAACCAGGGCTGGGCAAAATGCCTTCAGAGTCGTCAAAACCAGGCAGCCCCAGAGGACTCCTCACGGGCTCTGATTCAAATTGGGAAATCATCATTTCAATGTGTTTTAATTTTGTTGTTCTTCTCCTTTGTCATTTTCAGATGGGGCTTTCCTATCAAACTGGATGCAGATACTTATTTGTGATCGTTATTAAATTTAGCATTCAGTTATTTAGTATAAATACACTGGAAAGTTTCCTCGTGCTCAGACTGCATGTTTGTGGGTTGAACAGCCATGCACTTTTTCTTTTCACTTCCTTTTATCTCATTGACAAAAAGCACTGAAAGTTTTTGTTTGAGATCAGCTGAAGGTGATTCTCAGAATAATTAGGCTGATCCACCCCCTCCTACCCAAAGTTCTTTATTCATACATTTCTGCAAGAATTTCTGGAGGTTTCAGAAGCCATAACTTTTGCTTTGAGTATCTGCACCACCGATTTCTAGGTGCCTGTAGACTGCTACTAGACAAGATCACAATCAGATGTTTCCTTCTCTGATGTTTCTTCTTTACACTTCTTACAGTCCCAGTAATGCTGTTTCCTTTTGGGTCTGCATCCTGATGAAGTAGCACAGCTATAAGAAGCTGATTTTAGAAAAGGAAGTGAAAACTATTTCCAGTCTGTAAACCTGGAGCTGAGCAGAATAATAAAAAGATGACACAACAGGCAATAAGTAAACAGTCAGTGCTATTATCATTAGACAACTCATGCAATTAATTCTGTATCTGTTAATAGAAATAGTTTGTGTATAGGAATTAATAGAATGTTAACTGGAATAAAGGGTTTGATGATGGATGCAAATAATTGTGAATTGGCCAGAAATCTTCCTTCCTTGTTCATTAAGTAGAAATTTGCTTATACCATCAGTTTTTCATAATCTGCCTAAATCTGTTCCCTGCTCACATAACTGTGTGTCCACCTTGCCTTGGATAATAATGTGAAGTGCTTCATAATAAGTTGTCATTACTTATGGGACAGTAACCATTTTTCTACTGTGGAAATATTAGCTTAGATGTGGTATCTTAAAATAGTCTTTCCCCTTTAAATCACCTAAGAGCATTCATTGGCCTGTTGCTGTTTGCATCTCAGCAGAGACCATTTGACTTCTGGTCAGGCTTGCAGTATTGCAACCTTGTTAAAGACTGATTTATTGAACAAATATTTCTTTATGGAATTTAGTTTTCATTTTAATCCTTCTAGGACCTTGGTCTTTGTGAGGAATATGGCTCTTGGTCTCCAAGAGGAATAGGACTCGGCTAAGAAGTCCTTCCCATCACACTGATATCATATGACTACACTACAGAGAATACATTTTCTTTGATCTATTTTAAACTTCCTGCTTTCCTTTTATTTTTTTCTGAAATTCCCATTGGTTTACAGCAGTGACAGAGGATGGTGGTCCAGCTCATTTTGGTAGTCCAGCACCTATCAGGCATGCTTGCATCTGGTCTTTGACAGATGGATGAGGATGCATGAGTGGATAATGTCCAAGACTATGCAACCAGAAAGATATGGATTAAAGGAGGAGAGGCAGATGGGAGAAAGTAAATTTTCATGTCACACCAACCTTGAAGAGGAGGTGACCATCCCAACCCATGGCCAAAGACAGCCAGGTGCAGCTGGCCAGTGGAACAAGCCTTTGGGTCAAGGATGGAGGGACATCACAGCTGTGTGCCAGAACACTGTGAGCTCTGGATTTGGCAGGAGGAAGATATGAAGCTGGAAATATATGTGGTTATGAGCCTCACAGAACTTCCTTTGTGTAATTTCATCTGAGAACACAAGTTCTCATCTGAGAATGCAAGAGAATGTGTGGGCACTGCAGAAGGGCAAGCACAGGACTCATTCTAATAAAAGACAGTGATTATGAGCCAGTCCCAGTCTCACTTTGAAGCCTAGAAACATACTGGGACACATTATTCCCTGAACCATTTGTAAGTAAGCCAGGGGGTAATAAGATAGAAGATGAAACATGAGTTTGTGGAGAACAAATCATGTCAAATCAATCTAATTCCCTTTAATGCCAGGATAGTTGGTATAATGGATGGATGGAATATAAAAATCTGATACAAGAAAACTATTTTCAGGTTTGTAGCACATTCCTGTAAGTCATTCTTATCAGCAAACGGAGCTTCTGAAGCTTCTGATCATTAAAAAGCAGGTGCAGAGCTAGTTATAAAAAACACTCAAAGCAGCACGGCAGAGATGTCCCAGAGTTTGAAAACCACTCATTGACAGACAAGACAGCACCTGTATGGAACAAACGTATGATGTGTGGAGAGAGTTTCCAGAAACTCCAGAAAAAAATCAGGATTCTTGTTTTCTTGGTAAACTGTTAGAATGGTCAGAAATTCACAGAAATTGTGATTAGCCCAGGTGAGCATGGAACTGGCCTGGTAGGACAGGACTTTGAGCAACCTGGTCTAGTGGAAGGTGTTCCTGCCCATGGCAGGGTGTTGGAACTAAAGGGACTTCAAGGTTCCTTTCAACCTAAACCATTCTACAACTCTATGAAATATATACTTATGAACACAAATTCCCACCTCCTAAGGTGGGAGGTCTCTAGGAGGTGAGATACAGATGTGTTGAAGAGAGATGCTAGTAGGAAACATCACCTGCAAGAGAAGGTTTCAGAAATTAGACTTGTTTGGTCAAGAACAGAGGAGATTCAGTGAGAACAATCAAATTTTCTTCCCATACAGAAAAGGCTGTTTTAGAGATGATAGTAACCATGGTTTTCTAGTGGCATCGAGGATAGGACAGGGGAAAAAAGTTCAATTTGCAGCAGGAAGGATTTAGATTATCTATTTAAAGTGCATGCTGAATAACAAGTCCCATAATCACAGAGTCTGGATACTAAGGGAGGTTGTGGAATCTTGTCCCACAGCCTTTAAGACCATAGTAGATGGATATCAGCAGCAACTGCTTAGGTATGTCTGGATCCCACTTTAGAGCAGAGTGGGACTAATTTCATCTTGTCTGCCTGGACAAAAGCAAGAACCATCTACCTGGACAGAAATGACATACCCTGTATTTAAGCTCTGCAATTTTTTTCCAGGCTGAAGATGGGACTTTGCTTTAGATTTCTGTAATATTATAACAACTTCTATATTCATTTTCCTCATGTTAGAGAAGTTTCATCAGGAACTGTTGTGATAGGACAAGGAGTAATGGGCTCAAACCAAAAGAAGGGAAATTCAGGTTAGATAAAGGGAAGAAATTCTTTACTAGGAGGGTGTTAAGATAGTGGGACAAGTTGCCCAGAGAAGCTGTGGATCCCCGATCGCTGCAAGTGTTCAAGAGCAGGTGAGACTGGGCTCTGAGCAACCTGGTCTAGTGGAAGGTGTCCCTACCCATGAAAGAGGCACTGAAACTAGCTGATGCCTAAGGTCCCTTCCAACCCAAAACATTCTAATAATCTGTGATTCTATGATTCTATGAAGCTGTACTTGTCTTTTGGATTTTTACTTAGAAGCAGTGGGAAAAGTAGAAAAAGTGGGGATTTTATAAAACTGATCCACACATGAGCTCTTTTGAAGGGTAGGAGGAAAAATCCACCTTAGCACTGAGTCTGAGTTGGTTAGGTGAAGCATGGATTTCAGAAAGGTATCTAACCACACTGTGGAGAAACGTGAGAAGGAAAACAACCACTTTATCAATTTAGCAATTTGTCCTGAATTTGGTCATAGTGAATAAAACACAGATGAGATTTGTGAGGCTTAATTTCCCAGCTGTGCCTTTTTCTTGTGTCTCTCTCTGCTGGATTACATTAGAAGATTTATTTCCTTACAATTAAATTCACCAGGTGATTTCCTAAGAAGAGTAAGTCCTCTAGACTCTGATGGTCTGGGATAAGGGTTACTGCAACTGCAGAAGTATGGTTACATTAATTTTTTGTTCTTGGACAAGGTTCGAGCTAACTTATAGTGGCTACAGGCAAGTTTCAATCCCTCCATCAGTTCAGTGAAAAGAATCCATTGGAAGAGTGTCACTCCCCTGGCATATGACTTCTTTTTCACTCTGTGGGACCATGAGGTCTTTCGTTCTATTTCACTTCACAGTCTCTCCATTGAGGAGCTGTGATGTACTGACATAGGCAAACACAATATGAATAAAGCCTTTATTCTTTCTTATCTGAGATGCAACTGAAATGTTTGATATGGTGCTTAGAAATCGGGCATTTTCACACTAGATTCCCTAACAGAAGGTACCCATAAAGTGCTAGAATGCTATTTAAGGTGAGTCAGTTAGAAAGAAAAATATCCTGGGCAGGGGGGGAAATGCAGAAGAGGAGAGGACAGGACAGGAGGTCCAGGAAAAAAACACACCTCTGCCCATTTCAAATTGGAAACTCACTAGAAAAACACTGATCAAAGAAATTAAAAAGTTGCATAGAGATCTGTCAATGCAAACACTGGGAATAGTACCTGAAGTGCAAGAATACAGGTTAATTTGGAAAGGGAAAAAAAAAAAAAAAAGAAAAGGAAGACAAATGGCAGCACCAGGAAAGAAGGATTCTTAGTACATCCACTGAACATTTAGAAAGCAAGTTCATATCTTTGCTTTAGGTTGCTGGTTTTTAGCAGCATCCTGAGAGCTAGAGAGGGGAACTAGAAATTATATCTGTTTTCTGAAAGTAAGTTTGAAACTCACATTAGAGCAGAGTGACCTTCCAAAAGATGCAGAATTACTTTTCAGGCTGTGTTCATTAGCAGGACCAAAGAGGAACTGCTTTCAGAGCCAGATCCTTACCTGTGACAGGTCCATTTGCAAAGGTTACTCCTGGACCAGACGTGCCTTGCACAGAACTTTTATAATTCACCAACTACACACACTTCTGGAAACACAACTTGTGCTGAGCCAGAGTGAACCTAAACAGACTGATTCCATCAGGCACAGGCTTCAGTAAGAAGGAGGCCCTAAACTCTCTGAATCCATGGGGGTTAGGGAGAAAAAGAGACTAAAACCTGTAGAAGCCAAATATTTGACTTGGGTTCACACAACCAACCTCTCGCAGCCCCCCACAGTTTGACCACATTAAGACAAATTTGTCTGTAAGGAATAATGGAGGATCATTCCCATCCTTTCCACCAGAAAGGCAGGAAGGTCTGGTTTGGTTCTTATTATTTTATTTCTCTCCAAATGAACTGAGTTAGTGTAACTCACTCAGAAAGCCTATGAGTTCAGCAAAACACAGAAGGACTTTTGATATTAGTCCATCCTCAGAGCAGATATTACCTTAGAGAATTGTCCCAAGAATGTGATAATTTTACTAGAAAGCATGAAAAGACATTAAAGGTTATAAAGACACAGCCTTTGAGGTCCTTTTGTATAGCTAACTGCTGTACAGAATTCACCACCCTCCTCAGAAGCACCTAGAACAGGTAACAGAAATGAGAGGATACCAAATATTTAATATTGTCAATGTTTGTTGCCCTGAGAAGCTGTGGCTGCCCCATCCCTGGAACTGTTCAAGATCAGGTTGGATGGGGCTCTGATAAAACTGGTCTAGTGGAAGGTGTTTCTTCCCACGGCAAGGGGGGGTGGAACTAGATGATCTTTAAGGTCCCTTCCAATCTGAACCATTCTATGATTCTATGATATTGATCCAAGCTGATTTATGTCTCTGCAAATAGAGTAGGACTACAGGAGGCAGTGGCATTTTGTGTTAAATGTACTATTTTCTATCCTCATTTGGTCGTCCACCACCTTTAGCAAGACACAACCTTCTTCTGTGCTGTAGATTTCCCCATCTCTATGACAGGGACCTGAATCTCTATTGAGATCATTTTGGCCTCACCAATAATCAAAATAAGCATTATTAATACCGATCCCTGGCATCTCTCTTTTCTCCCCATAAAGAACGTACCCAGTTCATGAGGTCTTTCCAACTGTATTCTCAGCCTTTGAGGACTTTCCTTGGCAAAGAATGAGAAGAGGTTTAGGAAAAAGAAAAACAAAACTTAGCATTCCATTTCGAGTTCCAGTGAGGGAAGTGGCTGTGATTGGAGCAGCAAGCACAGTTCATTCAGGACCATCAAAGCTGGCCAAAAGGTATTGAAAAATGAAGCAGAAACATCCTTAAAACTTCACAATGGATAGAGAAGGTGCACAGAAAGGAGATGAGAAGTGGAAGCAATGACAGAATCACAGGAAGGAATTAAAAAAAAAAAAAAAAGGGGGAAAAAATTGTGGTATGCATTCTTTCATTTGAGTGTCATTTTCCCATTTACCACATTCATGGAGTTACTGAAAGGCAGTATCACATGAATAGCAAGTATTCTGTTGCCAGAAGCAAATGTCCAGCACATCTGTTAACACAGATAGGGGTGTACAACAGCAACAGGAGGGGGGAAAAAAAAAACAACAGTTGTCCTGAAAATAGCAAAGACTTTTGAGATGTCAAAGACCTCTCTCAGGAATACATCTTGTGGAAGACATTGTACAAAGCTCTCTGACATTAAATAAACTGACCACTGAGCAAAACATTCATTTGTGGAATTGATTTGTTTGGAAAAGGTTCTTCACCCAGAGGGTGGTTGGGCACCGGAACAGGTTCCCCAGGGCAGGGGTCAGAGCACCAAGCTTGACAGAGCTCAAGGAGCTTTTGGATGATACTCTCAGGCACATGGTGTGACTCTTGGGGATGGTTCTGTGCACGGCTAAGAATTGGACTCGATGATCCTTGTGGGTCCCTTCCAGCTCAGGATATTCTGTACATTCATCTTCAAAATGTCTTATTCTGATGACACAGCATCAGTATCTCCAGAAACCAGGAGATCCCACCATGTTTTGATGGAGTGTCTTCATTACATTTTGTTGTCTTGAGTACAAAGGACTGGGCTGGGGAAAAGGGGAAGAATAGGCCCACTGAGGATTCCCAGAAATGGGGTATATTACCTGTGATAGAACCGTGCTGCTTTCTTGAACTTAAGACCTTTAAGGAAAAAATTTCAATTCCTCCTGGAGGAACTAATAATAAGGGGCAAATGTGTTATTTCTGGTACTGTTTCTGTGGAACATGTGTCCCCGTTACATTTCTGTGTCATTCCTGGAGTGTGAAATTGAGAGCATGAAGCTATTAGTTTGGTGGCCTATGTATCAGGAAAGAGATGAAAGCTGTCTGATAATAGCCCAGAAAATTGGCCTCTTTTGCTATGTGTTTGTTTGTAGAGAGGAATTTAGACAGAAAAAAAAAAAATCCCAGACTACCAATGAAATAAAAGCTTGAAATCATGATGCACTTACTGCCAATGAGGGTGAAACACTCTCTAATTCTCCTAAATTGGTAGGGGTTTGGAAGCACGAGTGAGACTTCAGCACCTTTGGAAACAAAGGAGTGGGAAAAATAAGGAGGGAGTAGGGAGGGATGTGATAGCTGGGGAAAGGAAAAGTCCTGTGAGAGTTAAGCTCAAGTTGGCCAACATGGTAGTGGTGTCCACTGGTATGGTCCTACAAGGTTCACTGGAGGATGCACAGTTATTCTCCACCAAGACACAGAAGGCAGTGGTCCCAGCTCTGCCCTCTGCCACACCACCCAGTGATTTAATACAAGACACAGGAAATTATCTAAAGGTCAAAAATAGTTTTCAAAAGAAAGTAGTTCACGTGCTGACTTGTATTTCTGGTGAAAATGGAAGCATTGAAGTGTGAGTAACTCAGTTCTGGCTGGATTGTCACATGCCCCCACCAGAGATGTGGAGGGGTCTGGAGATCAAATATAAACCCTGCCTGGACCAGCTCGCTCAGGGATTAAGAGGGATGTCTATACCCTACACAACTGGAGTTATACCTCGAGCTCTGCTCTGCAAACCCCTTTCCTAAATGCCACTTTGCATGCAAAGGGCTCGGTATCCCCAGGACACACCATGAGAACTGCGTCCTGGAGCCAGCTCTCTGTGTGCTTCACACAAGGAGGGGCATAATCAGACTCTGAGTAATTTAAAATACAGAAACAACCCTGGAGTTTGGCTGTCCTTGGCTTCTGGGCCTCCTTAAGAGCAAGGGACCTTAATGCTTGCCTAAATCCTCTGTTGCTCCAGTCTTTAATCTCCATGGGTCTCATTTCCCCACCCATCAGATGAGGATGCATTTGCTCTTCAGTTTATCTATTTAAAATTTTGCCCTAATATAGCTCTAGTGCCTGCTTTAGAACTAGTTTCATTTTATGCCAGAGTTAGATGAAGGAGCTTGAGCTCTACCTGTATTTATCTAGCTGGTTATGTATACCAAACACATATCCCTCAAGGAAAGCTTAACAGCTTCTGCTCTCCTATCTTCTAGTCAAATTAAGCAACATAAAAGCCTTCTATTTTTCTCTCTTTTTTTCTTTTTTTTTTTTTTTGGTCCTTTCATTCTGAGTAACAAACAAAGAGAGGAGGAAATGATGACATTCATACCTTCAGAAAAGGAATCTCAGGACAAATGAGCATTTCCTGTCTCAGAAATTCACCGTCTTCACAAGTTCTTTTTAAGCACCCATATAACAGCTTTGAGTTGCCTCCCTAAAACAGGAGAGTTGGAAGAAACAAGTATATTCTTGGTCTTTAGTGGTGTGGTATTAGAGTTCATATGAACTATGTGAAAAAAAAAAAGATATTTGGTCATTTATATGACACCTACAAAAACTGCAATTTCCTTGTTATCAAATGACAGAAAAAAAATCTTCTGAAAAGCAATAAGTAGCAGAGAAGTGCCCTTATGCAAGGAATTTTAGCTGGTTTTGAATCATAAATACCTATGTTAAAATAAGTCTGACCCTTAATCCAACTACAAGAAGGTAAACTAGATACCATTTGACTTTTGGTTTTCTGTGAAAATGACTATTAAGAAATATTTAGATCTTAGAGTTGGGTAGAGAGTAATGTTAACACAGTCACCTGAAACTATTCCCTAATGGGTCTTGGTTGTGTAGTAAGTATTCACCTGAACTCAATTTCTTAAAATAGCCTGCCAAAACCAGAGACAATGACACCTGTAAGGTAACACTGATATGCAACTACCATTAGTGTCAGGGGAAGCTGTACAAACGAGGGGAAAATGAAGCTCTGGACTAGTTTCAGCTGAAATAGAGTTAATTTTCTTCCCAGTAGCTGCTATAGTGCTATGCTTTGGAATTAGTATGAGAATGACGTTGATAAGACACTGATGTTTTAGCTGTTGCTAAGTAGTACTTACCCTAAACCAAGAACTTTCAGTTTCCCACACTCTGACAGCAAGGAGGTGCAAAAGGGAGCATGGCCAGGACAGCTGACCTGAACTGGTCAAAGGGGTATTCCATACCACAGAATGTCATGTAATCTGGGGATAGTTATCCAGGAGGGGCCAGTGGCTGCTCAGAATGGGCTGGACACCCATCAGTGGGTGCTGAGCCATGGTATTGTGCATCACTTGTCTTTCTTGGATTTTGTTCCTCTTTTCGTTAACTCCCTTTCTATTGCAATTTTTCTAATTATTGCTGTTGTTATATTTCATTTTATTTCAGTTATTAAACTGCTCTTATCTCAACCCATGGGTTTCATCTTTTCCTGACTTTTCTCCCCAGTCCTGCAAGGGCCAGCGATCGAGCAGCCCTGTGATGCTTAGTTGCTGTCTGGGTTTAAACCACGACAAACTCCTGTTGTCTTGGCTCTTATCTCCTGTCTGATAAAAAGAAACATAACTCTCAACTAGGCAAGCTACCAGTCAAAGATCTTTCCCTAGCCTAATATTCAAAGCAGCTCAATCAACCAGTGAGGTGGCAGAAACAATACCAGCAGCAGAGCTGGTCAAGTATGATCCCTTTATACTCAGCAAAGCCTTAATGAAAAGCTGGAATGACACCTCTGATCATAACATCTCTATCACTTCTTCAGCAGAAATTTGCCTCCTTCCCTGCAGACACACACATTTCCCACTGTATATTCCTTTACAGCACTTTTATAAGTGAGATGAGAACATGGACATTACATGGAAGATTTACAGTCTTCGGTTGATATAGAATTTGGTGATCTAGTCAAAATCATTTGTGTGGGCTCTGTCTGTACTCAAAGATAGAAAAGGTCATTCATGCTATTAGTAGGTGTTTTCCACAGGAGAAAGAATTTCCCTTCTGAAATCTCTGAATATAGAAGCTTAATTTCCCTGCTGCTGAAGAGCTTGACAGTGGGAAACAAATACCCCTGGACAGGTCTGTGTAGTCAGAGACAAGGCAGACACTGTATGGTTCAAAACTAGGGCCCGAATCCTTTGATTTAAACCTGTATTTCATGGGTCCTCTAACTTGAAGTAGTTAATATAGTGGATTATGAGTAGGAAAATCACAATGACGACGCTGCACAGTTTTTGTCACCGGCACAAAGGTGGTGATTCAACAGGAGCCATTACTGCAGAGCAAGCCATGCATGAAACATACCATCCTACAGGGATATTCAGTACCAATGCCTCAAACATGTACCAATATTTTTCATATGTGTTGATTAGGATTTCATGGAGTTTGTATTAAAACACTTCATGTTTCACGCTAAGAGATCCTAATTTCTTTTCAACCCTTACCTTTAGTTCTGCAATAGGTTTTCTAGAATCATTACCCATTTAGACTTTCAGGACTGGGGTTCCCCTGAGGTTGGATTTATCTCCTTATCTTGAAGCATCTACAACACAGATACCTACATCTGAGATAGTCATCCTCAGTTCCCTTTACAGTCAATAGAGAGGAAGAGGCGTCTGGAGAAGGTGATTCATCTCACCCTAATATAGATATCAAACAAGTATCAGATTAATTGTTCTCTGGAGATACCTGTTTATCTCTATAGACAATAAAAGCAGCCTAGAGTGACTAACTCAGACTTACCTGTCTATGTGTTGGTTGCCTCCAGTTGGCTGAGATAAATCTCAGCCAGATCTTCCTTTGATCAAGCAATTCAACCACTATCATGAAATGTTGCAGATAAGAAGGGCGAGAGTGGATGAACGGGAAGGACAGAGTAATTGTGTGTTACCTGATCAGAAATAAACACACCAGTGGAGGGATTCATAATCTTCCACTACTCCAAAGGTATCTTACTTCCCAGTTGCCCAAAGTGGACCTGAGGGGAAGACTGTATCTGTCCTCAGGAAGACTGCATCTTTCTTATCTCTTCATGGTAGCCTCTGCTGGTAGATCAGAGCTGGGGATTCCCTGAGCTGACTGGACTCATCAAAGCCTCTCTCAGCAAGTGTGAACATTACAAATTACAACCACTTGAAGATCTAGCCCCTGACCTTCTGATTCAGGACGTGAGTGGTTTCTGCTTGGAGTTCAAGTTTTCACTGATGATCCAGCCTCATTGTGCCGTTACGCAGATGAGGAAAAAAAAGCGAAGATCTGAGAAATATGGAGGTGGAATTAAAGTTTCCCCTTTTTTAGCTTATTTTCAGACCAGTGTTTTCCCTGCCCCAAATTGAAAATGATGCTACACTGAAAGAAGATAAAGCTAATTCTCATCTTTGTATGCAATTCCTAAGGGAAAAATTTACAAGTCACTCCATCCAGTCTTGGACCAAACCAAATCCAAGATCAGTTAGCATCCTTATTCCAAGTGCTTTTCGGCTTTCTAGGAAAATCTGCTGTTTACCTGTGTTTTCCTGACTTTAATTACTTTTTTTTTTAATTTCTTCTTATTTTACCAGCAAAAAATCAAACCAAGGGACCCTCAGCCTGTCTTGACTGCTAGAAGGGAGAAGGAATAAGTCTGGCTTCAAAAACTTTTGACAGTTGGCATGGTAATGAGCCCATTCCAACTGAAATTACCTCATTGCTGCTCATTTTTCCTGGCTACCAATCGATTTACGAACCTCTTTTAACATCTAGAGAAGTGTTAATGAATCGTGTTTAAAAATAACATGCACCAGAAGGCTGTAAATTACAGCCCCAGCTTCCTTTGAATGAATTCACATCCCACATTTCCAACACCCACCTGGTACCCGTCTGCTGCAACATGGGTGTTCATTCAGGTTCTGAATTTATTATCCACAAAGGTGTGTTTGGGGTTCCACCACGTCCTGATTCATCAGCACCCGGCTCAGCTGTCAGTTTTGACACAGCAGAAGAAGGGGGAGAGAAAACAGTGGTCACGAGGGGGTGTCGCTGCTTTAAGGAGACAAAGTAGATGGTGGAGAACCAAGGCCAGCTCTGGCCATCCTCAAGGAATGTCAGAGGAAGGGCCAGTGCTGAATCAGTGCACCTCACACTTTTCAGGCTCTGTCTGGAGCAACCAGGTGGATCAAGTACCACTACAGCACTACCCCAACAATGTGTTTGGTAAGGACTGTTTGCAAGAGCCAAATTTCCAGAGATTTCAACTTGTCGGGCTGTCATCCTAAGAAGGAGAAGTCGGCTCTCAGATTGACACATCAATTACCTGATATCGTAGAAGCAAAGAATACATGTTTTTCTGGACATAAACATGCATGTTGTGTGTAAATTAAAGAAGCAGCTGTTCAACCATACTCAGGACATGAGATTTGGGCTTCTGCTTTCAGGCTGATCATCATTCTTTCAAAATAATGGTGACAAACTGGAATGAGTCAAGAGCAAAACAAAGAGAAAGGTTAAAAACTAAGATAAAAGATGCATAAACAGAGGTTTGGCAGGGCTGAGTTTTGAAGGCCAGTGGTTATCTCACTTATTGCCCCTGTAGCTGTAACATGGAGCAGTAAGAGTAGGTTTGAGAGGAGTTTAAACCAAGTAGCCCAGGTAATCTGGGCATAGCACTGTTGGAATATAACTTCACCCTGCTTCTCCGAGGGCTGTTCATGAAGCAACCTTAGTAAACAAGAACAGTGTCATACTTGAAAGATAACCCAGCTATGCCTGTCCTTCCCTCCCATCAAACTAGACAAACCTTGTGGGTTCAACACAGCCCAAAGTAAGGAGAAATCAGGACTGGAAAACTGTTCTGCAGGACTCCTGGGAATGATCACGTCAATCCTTCTCCTAATGATGTCAATGGCAAAGCTCGCAGTGACTGAGGTGGCAATGAACTAGGCTTTAAATCTCTTTAATTAGAGTATAAGAGTAATTTTTATTAACACTTTGCTGAGTGGTGTGTATACATATAAATATATATATATATAAAAATATATATAAATCTACTCTTCTTAATGAAGTGGTTGGATTCTCATTCAAAGCCAGCACACTCGC
The DNA here is from genome assembly GCF_003031625.1 of Empidonax traillii. NCBI lineage: Eukaryota > Metazoa > Chordata > Aves > Passeriformes > Tyrannidae > Empidonax > Empidonax traillii. The sequence goes on from NW_020956530.1 coordinate 72,205, forward strand.
AGTGAGGAAAGCAGGCTGCATGAAAAATGTTACCAACGTAAAAAAAAATAAAAAAAATCAGAAAAAAGAGAAACAGCTGGATTTTCTGATTAAGTGATAACATTTACATGTCTCCTCATCTCTTGTCCCAACAAACTAGTGCTTTTGCTCCCACCAACACTTTTATTCCATCATAAAGTCCAACGGTAGTGAGTTGCTCCACCACACCATCACACGCACACTTGAGTCTTCCCTTGGCCACAGAATAAAGCTCATGTTATTGAAATATCCAGAAGATCATGTGAAGGAGTGAGGAGCACGTTGTCATTGCAGTAACACCACCATCTCAAAACATGAGAGCCATCAGTTGCCTGGAGAATTCGTAGTGCCCCATCCCTGGAAGTGTTCAAGGCCAGGCTGAATGGGACTCTGAGCAACCTGGTCTGGCAGGGAGGTTGGAATTAAATGATTTTTAAGGCCTGCCTCAAAACAAACCACAATATGATTCGATGGTTCATACCTGAAAAGCTCCTGGTTTCAGACTGTGAGCAAAATTCTTCTCTTACCTCAAGAAAAAAGTCAATCCTAAACCCCCCAAAAAGGCACACAGTCCCATGTGAAAACCAGCAGAGACTAAATTTCATGAGAATTGTCATAACAGATTTTGTTTCTGCTCAAAGGAACCTTCTGCTTTCACGAAGATTGATGCAAATGCTGAAAAATTCTCTTAGTTTTCGTGAGTTTACCCCAGGTTTACAGTGGTGCAATCAAGGACTCAGTATAACTCATTGTGTTATTATTTTTCAATTCAAACCATCTCTTAGCAAAATAAATGCATTGAAAGGTTCACTGTGGGACCAACAGTGCCTATCAACCAAAAGGGCTTTCTGAAGAGTAAAAAAGGGAACTTAAATTTTTTACTAAAGTCAACAAAATTTAGGTCGTTGGTTAAAATGCCAAAATATCTTCGATAACACATTTACACACCTATAAAAACAAAAGTTCACTCAAAAATTCCAATAAATGGTCCTTAGGTTGTATAAGAGCCATACAGCTGCAAAAACATCAAATATGTCTCTGATAGATTTTAAAGCAACAGTCAAAGAAAATTCTTGTATACAACTTCAAACTTATTCTTTTAAATTTGAACTCCTCGTTAATTAAAAAGTAAATGTTTGGACTTGGAAGGAGAGACATCACTCTGTCTTCAGTCTGAACTTTCCATGTAGATCTCAAGGTGTGCCCAACCAAATTTCTTCTTTAGTTGGACAAATTTGGGACAGACAGAAAGAAGAAATAAAAGATGAAAAAAAAAGTTGTGGGTGAAAACGGCCCAAAATCACATCCTCAGCTGATGTAAATCTGCCTAGTGCTAATGAAGTGTGCAGGGTTACATCAGCTGAGGGATTAATCCAGGTCTCACACTGAACGCGAATTGAAAGCTGAGAAATGCCAAATGCCATCACGACATGAACACACTGAGGAAATAAAAAGGTAAACTGAAATAATGAGGGAAATCAAGGCTCCACATTAAACAAGGCCCCATCACACACTCAGTGAAATCCAAGCCAAATAGTAGATTCCAACACAGCTTGTTAGGAGCAAAACAATTTTCCAAACGTTTACATTCATATTTTACTGGACAATGTATGGCCTGAGTTTCTATTTAGCCATTATTACATTTTGCAGACGTCATTTTGACACATTTTTGAACGGTCTGGAAGCCCGTGTTTATTCAGCTTTCCCCTTGGGCACTTCAAGAAGTTATTCTCCTGTAATTCCAGTTCTGCTTTGCCTGGGTACACCTTTAACAGTCATAGTTTTGTTATTAACTCAATGGCTGACTGACAGAAGAGACTGGATTTTGAAACCTTGCCACCAAAGCCTCTCTGTCAACACAGTGGTGACATAAAAGCCCATACAAGGGAAAAGCAAAGAGAAAGAAAGACTTTTCAAGCAGGGATGGGAAAAATTTGCCCAGACCTTCAAACCTAACTTCTTGTCAAAACAACAAAAAAAAGTTGTAGGTAAGATACCAAAAACTCCCTCAACCATCGTGTTCCTGCATAAGCTGTATATTTTGTCTCCTTAGTGCTTCTTTGTGCCTTAATAATAGTGATAGACAGGCCATCAAAGAGCATTTGACTTCCATGGACCTCAGTCAGATTAGAATTCCTGGTGTTTAAAACACTGATAGTCATCCAGAGGACCAACTGTCACCAGAAATAACTCAAATAGACTTGACATACAAGCACGAAGCCCGGAATACTTGAAGACAAAATAATAAGGCATCATTTAGGGTTATAAGAGTTGAACTAATTTCAGCATGTGTACACCAGGGAAAAGCCTTGTTGAAAACAAAGCCAAGAACGTAACATAACAAAAATGGCCATATCGTATAAAACCAAAGATCTAGCTGGTGTTAACCCTGCCTTCAGCAAAGTTCAACAGTAAGTGCCAACCATAAGATATGAGCACAGCAACAGGAAAAGTAGAGACCTATATTCTTAGAAGAATGTTTTCTGTGCTTCTAACAAACTGGTCCAAGGACCTCTCTAGCTAAAACTGAGGTCTTTGCATTGGATAATCTCAGAAGGAATTCTCTTTGATCAGTTTGTGCATCTAACATCTGCAAGGTCCTGTGGAGGAGATTTCCACAGTATAGCCATATGTTATAAGAGTAACCTTTCCTTTCTGTTTTCTGGTTGGGACTAATTTGTTTTACTTTACACACTCTACTTCTTTCCTTGGAGAAAAAAAAAAAAAAAAAAAAGAGAGAGAGATAAAAACATTCCCTACTTCCCTTCTTCAAGAAGGGAGAAGTAACCTCTGTTAGGTCATCTCTTTCAAAGGGTGAACAGTTAGTTATTCCTTGTACAGAAACTGGTTCCCTGATCTATTTTCTCTTTCTGTTTCTACTGTATCTTCTCTGAAATGAGGAAAACCAGCACCGCACACAATATTCAAAGAGTGGGAGTCAGATTGGCTCAAGGCCAAGTTGTATGGGGACCTGAGCAACATGATCTAGTGAGTGGCATCCCTGCCCATGACAGGGAGGAGGTTAGAACTAGATGATCTTTGAGGTGCCTTCTGATACAAACCATTCTATGATTCTATTTGATGACTATGGATTTATCCAGAGACATATTGATGTCTTCTAGTTTTTTCTCTATTCCTTTCTTACGACTATGAAGCTTTGATCTGATGTTTCCATCCAAATACAACTCCAAGTTCTATATCCTTGAGTAACAAAAAATTCGTCTCAAGGTGGAAATCAAATATAGATTCCCAACAGATCCTGAGACCTAGATCTTTATGCAGCTCTGAATTTCTCAGAGGAACCATCTCTGTCTCCAGAGACAGAAAATCAAAATCCTGGATACAAAGCTCAACAAATTAGTGACCAAATGCAAGATCTGCAGAATTCCAGATCTTTATTTAGAGACTCTTGTCAATATTTAAAGAACATTACTGCTATCTTGTTGTAAGCTAAGGCACAGTATTAATATTCACCTAATGCCTGCCAAAATATGTATTTCCCCTCAAAAATATATGAGCAGAAATTGCCTAAAATTTGAGTACAGTACAGTTTACATTTTACCTATATTTGTAATTCCCCCTGAGCAAAGTCATAGAGAGAAGCTTCTGACTGACCTCCTCCCACAAGAGGATTCCAGCTTCCAGAAAGAATCATTAGAGGTTATTCCCACCTATTCTACAAACTCTGGGCTCAGTTATCATGCACACTAAATCCTCTTTGATATATATCTGTAAGGATTTGGCATGGGTGTAAACCTAATGGCGTATTTGCCTTTCAGACTGAAGGCTGTGCAAGGCAGAACTTAGGAGCATCTAAAACAGGACGTTTTAAGGTTTGCTGTATTTTTCTGAACTACATAGCAATACTTATAAAACACTCTGATTTTATGTGCCATCAAACCTATTCAGAAGTAAGTGTAAAATTTCCCTTACCACTCCTTAAAGAGATTTGGAAGAAATTTGCTCCTTACATTATGATATGTTTTACTCTAAAATTGGTCAAGTTTTGCAGACTGAAGTGGAATAAGCTTATAAATGGAACTATCCTGCATAGTGCATATTCATTTTGATATCAAGGCAGAAAGATAAAGATGGCAAAGGACCCTGCAACATGAATTAAAAAGGCTAAGATCAGAAATAGACTTCACATGGCCAAAAGAAATAGTTTACAGAAGAGGTATCTACAGCTCATCCAGAGAGTGTCTAAACTCTAGTAAATCAGTGAAGAGGATTAGGCACTACCAGGCTGAAATTCATTGCATCATTCTACATGGGCTATCTAAAATTAGTGACATGAATCACCTTCTATATATATATTAATATTTTTTCTCCAGTCTATATAAAGAATCTGAGAGTGATGAGCTCAGATGAGGACCTCTGCACAGGAAATACTTCAAGTTATCTGGGGTGATTCCAGTTCCTCTTTCTTTGCTAACTTAAAATATTTTAGATCAGCAGTATCCTGATTAAAGGAGTTACACAAATAAAATATTCATGACAGACAGTGTGATGGTATCTAAGTCACTGGAATTGTTGTCGTTGTCTTTAAAGGAACATGAGTTTTGCCTGGAACGGAGCCTCTCCCTCCTCTGTGTAGCTGACTAAAAGCTCAGTATTAAGCAAAACTAGTTGTCAAGATTTGTATGAAGTCTGTGAGGAGGCACAACCCTGGTTTTAGTCATCCTGTACTGAAAAGCTGTCAGGGGAATGTGGGATGAATACACAACTGCTACTGCCCATCTCTCCCACAAGCCATAGCAGGAATCCAGAGAACTAGTTTATATCAGAGTCCTAAATTTTAAAAAGCTAAAATTAATAGTGATGAATCCATACCTAGCCTCTGCTTCTTCACTGCATTTCTTCTTTATTCTAGTTTTAGAGATGATACAGTAATAATAGTTGTAATATTAAAAAAAAAAAAAAAATGGAATCACAGAATCACAGAATGGCCTTGGAAGAGGCTTTTAAAGGTCATCTAGAACAACCCCCTGCCATGGTCAGGGGCACCTTCCACTAGACCAGGTTGCTCCAAGCCCCATCCAACCCGGACCTGAACACTTCTAGGGATGGGGCACCCACAGTTTCTCTGGGCAGCTCGTTCCAGTGCTCACCACCCTCACGGTAAAGAATTTTTTTTTAATTTTTAATATCCAACCTAAACCTACTCTCTTTCAGTTTGAAGCCATTACCACTTGTCCTGTCACTACATCTTGTAATGAGAAAATATTTCCCTTTTTCCATTGACCTAAAGTGTTTAAAACTGAAACAGAAGGTCTCTATAACTGCTGATTTATGCCATGTTTCCCACTGGGCCAGAATGTCACCCATCAAAGATACTCTCTTGTTTCAAGAAACCTTTAAAATTATTTTTCATAAATATCCCATCCCAGTGCAGCGCCTGGTTCAGAAAGCTCGATTAAACATGTACACCTCTACAATTCACTTCCCCTTCTTCTCTAAGCCATGAACACATTTAAAGAGCTCTACTTACTAAAGAAGTAATTCCAAGCTATAAGATGGGTCTCCATTTTTTTCTACTTTTTCTCTGTTTTTTTTTTTCCTGTGCAAGTTTGAAGCCAAACCTGGAGGGTAATATACACTCCATGTAATATTTAGTAATTTTGTCTTCTCCTCTCACAGGTAATATATTCAACAAGGCATTTTTTCCCCATGTTCAGCCTCTTGCCCTGTCTCTTAAAGATCAATATTTTCACCAACGCTTAAAGTATTTTCTTCCCCTGAATTCAGCAGCAAAACTAAAGTTCCCTCAGGACTTCTTAAAACCCTACAAAGCTTTTTATTATTGTTATATTATGAATATACTTCATTTATTATGCTGATGTATTTCAAGATAAATTTCAAGATTTAGTGCAGGGAGGAAAGAGGGGAGTATCACTGCAAGAGTGCAGGTTCTACAGAGAAAATATGTATTTTCTTTTTTTCTCTCATTAGGAAGGCTTGTCAGCCCTTCCTAAAAACTCCTAATCTAAATTCTTAGGAAATATTTTAGGGGGCACTAATTTCATTTCTTTAAGCTCCTTAAGAGAAAATTAAAACCTAGGAAAAAAAATTAAATCAAATATTTCAATAAGTGGTAATATATAAATGATGAGTAAATTTAGCTCCATAGTTCCACTGGAAGGTTGTGGCATCAGCCCATAAAATGTTGTATGGAGGGTTCATTTTCAGCCTCACCACAGACATTTCTGCATCCGTATATATCTTCGCCTGTCCTTTTATAAAATGAAGATAAATGGAATTTAGTCTTTCTTGGAATCTGAAGTTAGCAGTTCCTGTCAAGTATTCTGGTGATTGTCTTAGATTTGAGCTATTCAATGATTCTCCACTGGAATTGTCTTCTGATGGAAGATGCATGTTTTGCTAATGTTGAAACACCACAGCTCACTCCCTTGGGAAGCAAAATTCCAATTTTTTTTTTCCATCTGGGGTTTCTAATAAATCACTTATGCAGTTTTAATCAATCTATGAAGCACTTGAATAATTCCTCGACAAGCTTAAACACAGCAGATAATTTTTTTACAGTTCCCTACCTAAGACTGCTGGTTTCTCTACCATTCTTGGTTAAGTGGTCATCTTTTAATTAATATAACCCACAACAGTTCCTGTTACACATGGGGTGACCAACAATATCAAAAAACCTTTCAATAGGTCCTTTCAATAGATAAATCCTTTCAACAGACACAGAATTAGAGTAATGCTGCACTTTCCCAGGTTTGTAGGTATAAGCAACTAAATGTTATCACTAAATGGGCACTGATGAAAGTGGTGGAAACGTTTCATTTGGGCAGCTCCCAGGAAGTCTCCAGGGCAGTGCAAGCAGCTGCTTCTTCCTGAACCTTTCTGTGCTCAAAATGAAGACTGAAGCATCCCAGCAAAGCAGTTGCCTGTTAAAATCACAAGACCACCTCCACAGTCCCTACAGACTGGAAACATGCTTGGTTAAATGTTCTCATTGGCCTCATTTTATTACAGTCAGTGGAGTAAAGCCAAAATGAGAATTTGGCCTAGGAACCCAAGCATATGGCATTGTTCTATTACACTTGCACAAATCACTGGATATTATTACTCAGAACATACTGAGCCCTTATTTGAGTGCTAGAGGAGAAAGGGTTTGAGCACAGGGCTAGCAGCCAAGAATTCCTGAGTTCAGTGCTGGGGTCTATCAAATAAGCCATGCCATTGCTGTTTCCTTGTGTGTGAAATACAGGGATAGGAGGATGAGAGTATCCACATTATTCACAACATTCATTTTGGCCTTGAAAAACCATCACCATGGATGTTTTCCATAGTCCTTGGAGAAAGGCAGACTCCACCATAGCAGGCCTCAGAGAATTACCAGGTGTTGATATACCCCTAATGATCAAAAGAAAGGGTCCCATAAAAGGAACATATTTGTCCTATCTGGCTAACTTTGAAAACTGATAGCATTCATGTTCAAAGAGCCAGGAGGGCAGGATTTATATACCAGCACATTTCCACCTTACCTTAAAGCTAGAATTGCTGTGAGAATGTGTAGGTGATCTTGCTAGCAGAGTTGTTATGAAAGTTCCTTTCGAATTTGTACAGCTCTTGAACTACTGGAGGCATTACTTAACGCCAGAATTACTGTAGCCACACGTAGGATATTCACAGAGGTCACGTAGGATAGTCAGTGATGGAGCATTAGCCAACATATTCAAGAGGTTTCCAAGTGCTTGAGGCCAGACAGAACCACTAGAAGGGCTTGTGGAATCTCATTTCTTGCATCTTTCTTAGTTTTTTACAGTTGCTCATAATTAAGGCAAACAGATTCCAGCCCAGAGGGCCAAACGATGCTGTGGGTTACATTTCATGCAACCAGGCAGTGAATGTCATGTTTGACTCACAGGTCAGATTCCCCATCGCTCCCAGTATCTGACGTGGCAAAATTCAGAGATGGCAAAGGAAGCAGCTGAAATTTCCAGCCTCAGACACCTGCACAGCCCCAGCACAATCTGCAGCAGCTCCGATGTGGTGTGGGTGGAATAGTAAATAGCAGGAGAGAAGGGGGTGAGCCAGCATCTGCTGAATTTAAGAGTATTTTATTTGAGCAGGCCTGGACACCTACCCCAGGAGTCTTACAGGAACAAGCTAAAGAACTTTTTGAAGTACCTGTGTTATTTTTTAGGAAGTCTGGGAAACCTCCAATGGCTCGGAGAGTTGTAATGTAGTTCTAACAACCTTTAGAAGATCTCGTATTTTTCTACATAAGACTTTCAGAAATTTTCTGGCAGAGGCTCAAAGGCTCATTTATGCAGGTGTCAAGGAGATAGTCATATTCTGGAAAAGGTCCCCCCCCCAAAAAAAAAAAAAAATTCTCTTTCTTTATTTCTCATATGCAGTGTAAAATTTTGTTCTTTATCCTAAACACATTAGCACCTTTTAAAGGTGACCACAAGGTAAGGAATCAATTTACAGGGTTTCAGACAACTGTCCCAAATAGCAATGAAGGATCCAAATCCCCAGCCTTTCCCTCCTTCACTTAGGATGCATCTGAGAAGTTGTCCTCTGAAAATATCTATCTTAGTCCAAAAATCTTAATCCGGATGTAGACCGCTCATCCACAGACCACTCAAGTCAGGTGCCAGGACAGCCACAGCTCTGCCTTGCTGGCATGTCCTCAGGTCTCTGCTCCCATCCTCCGTGGCACGTTGGCTGCATCACATTCCCAACTACTGAGGCTAAATAAAATGGAACCACTCCATCCAAAGTCTCAGAAGGGATGTGCTGACATCCAGGAAAGAAAGCATTAGGGAACATTTTAGCAAGCATTTTTGCATTCACCAGCCTGGGCATTGCTGGTATGGGCCAAACATGCTCCATAAACACTGGAGATGGTGGTTCTCCAGTGCTGACACCTCACCCAGCTTGTTACAGGATAATAATAGAATTCATTTAGGTTGGAAAAGACCTCTTAAGATCCTAAAGCCCAACCATTAACATTGCCAGGTCCAACACTAAACAATGTTTCCAGGTGCTACATGTTTTTTGTCAAAAAACAAGTGTTTTTTGAATGTTTCCAGGGCTGGTGACTTCACCACCTCCCTAGGCAGCCTGTTCCAATGCTTGATCACCCTTCCAATGAAGAATTTTTTCCTAATATCCAATCTAAACCTCCCCTGGTGCAACCTGAGCCTGTGCCTTTCTCCGTTCAGTGTGTAAGGACAACATTAGGGAAAACAAAGAGGAGCACCAGGTTTATAACCATCCAGGGATCCTATCCTGTTTATCTCACCTTTGCCTTTTCAGTTGAGGGTCCCTGTTCAGAGTGAGGAACTGGCTACTGGGCCGGCCATGAGGGCAGCACAGGGCAGGTCAGGAGCAGAAGCAGGTAACAAACCTGAAACACCAGCTGGTTTCATTATAAGATACAGGCTCACTTTCATCCTGGGAGAAAATTCAGCTCACCCTTAACTCAAACCACACACACCTGGCAAACTCCCAGCTGGTCTTCACCGGGATACCCCCAGCTCCCACACTATGCCTTACTAGGCAGTTTCACTGCTGCAAACTCTGATAAGCCTTCCTGATCTTCCCACATGCTCCCGAGCAGCTTCTGGTCCAACAGGCAGCTGCTGATGTGCTCCATCTGCCCTCCACGGCTCCCTGCCTGCTCCGAGGAGCACCTGAAAGCAGCAAAGAGAGTCGGGAGCACCAGAGCATAGGGAGGTCTCCTTATGGCATTTCTTTTGTTACTCCTAGACCACCTCATCCTCCCTATGGGTAACCCTCTCCAGCTAAACTTCCTCAATCTCCTGTGGCTCTTCTCCAGTGGCATTCGAGTGGCTCAGGAAATTCAAACATTTGAGTTTGGGTTTTTCTCAGAGGTGGGTGAGTTGCAGTAATCCCACCCAGAGCAGGGCAGCACAGTGCCCTCCCCACTGCTGCCTGTGTGTGCCTGAGAAAGCATCTCCCCCAGTACCCACGCTGCTCCCCACTCCTCACCCCACGCTCACTCTGAGCCCAGGTGAAATTCCCTCCGGAGCCAACAGGAACATTGCCCGAGCAAGGGCTACAGGGCTTCATTAATTATTTGTTAATTGCTGTGGAAGGCACTGGGGTGACAGATAACTATCCGTAAGTGGGATGCAGGTTGCATTCTTTCCCCTAGTCTTCCACGGCTTTGTGAGACAGCTCGGATGCCCCAAATGTCAGCCTAGCCTCCAACAATGGGATTTGTGAGATCCCTTTGTTGTCTAAATTCCCTTAAGTGGAAATATGTTTTCTAACAGCACAGAAACTCTCCCCAAGGCTTCTGTTGTACCAGGTTAATCAACCATACATGACAGCAGAATTAGAGGTGCTAGTATTTTATGTTCTGCATCTAAAGTATGTTTCTTCGTGTGTACTTAACAGGCTTTAATTTTATAAAACATTGCGCAACAAGGCACCTTGGGGAAGAGCAATTAACTCAGATTATGTTTTCGTTTCAGTGAATACCAAATGAGAAACTCAAATACTGATTTATGTAGCCACAAAGTCAAATCATGCTCCTTAATACTGGCTGATTTTTCAGTGTGGCCGTCTTTGGTCACAGCCAACCCTTTTAGTCCTGACATGCAATTAAGAAGTTGCTCAAACTGAACTCTCCCTTAAAAATATATCAAGATATTTTATAATCACGATACACAGACAACCAGTCCTGTTTGAAGTTAATTATGAGACTCCTATCATCTTCAGTGAGAGCAGGAATAAACCTACTGAGGACATTTTGGTATAATTTTCCTGTTGATGACTATCACAACCAGTTTATGTTAATTATGGATGGGGATAGGCGCTGCAAAACAATTTGAAGGATGAAGGTACTAATTTAGGATCCAATCTAGCTCTCATTAAAGTCAATGGAAAGATTCCTATTGACTCCAATGGAAGCTGGTTCAAGCCCATAAAGACCGAATGAGCTCATGTGAACCTTCTCATCCAATTTCTCACTACAGAAAAGAAGTGATGCATCAGCACCTGAACCACTATTCATGCAGAGGGCTTTATTTGGTCACCCTGAGTCACACACAGCAGCTCCTTAATGTACTGGGCATTCCCATGGGATCATGGGGTCTGTGGACAACATGTACTGGTTTGGGTGCTGCTGTCCAAAGGATTTTTCAACTGGAAATGCTGTTCTGTGGGTTGCAACAAGGGGATGACAGGAAAGGAAAGCAAAAGGAAAGGAAAAGGAAAATGAAAGGAATTCAATTTCTATCATAAACTCAGAAATAGTCTCAGGTGCCATTTTCAAGACTTTCAGATGAGATGCAAGGACCAAGTCCCTCACATTGTTTTTGCAGGGCTTCAGGTCTATTCATCCCCAGCTTTGCTGTGGGAAACCAGTCAGCACAACAGGAGGGGAGTCATGGACCCCACCACTCTCTCACCTCCTCTTCGAGGCAGTCCAGCCTCCACTGGCCTTGCAACAAATGATTCCCCTGATCCCTCACTGGCAGCCTGAATGGAGGACACCAAACTGAGGTTGAGGTCAGGCAAAGTAGAAAATAGAGAATTCCACTTCCCTGTCTGCAAGGTTTCTCTCAAGAGTCAGGCAGCCACCAAGCCAGAACCTTCCATCCAATTGTCCCAAAAGGGATATGTTAGAAAATCCCTTCCCATGTAAAAGCTTCTTTTCGTCTATGCTATAAATCCTATGGAGTAGGTTTTATTTTTACTCTTGACACGATCCATAAGACACCCCCATCACCAAGAAAAATTTATTGATGAGTTTATTTTTTCCCTACACTAGAAAAATAATTCATTTTTTCTGGCCCAATCAGTAGCAAAATGTCATTTGGTGTAAACAAGGTCGCCATTACTGCTTATTAAGAGATAGGATTCCTTTAGATGCAAATACATTTAGTTGATGAAAAGTTCATGAAAATTAAAATGTGATTCCATCAAACAGAAATAGAGATATGTTTTCACAGCATTTTCCAGGACACCTCATTCTTATGCATGTCCTTCTCTGACAGATATAGTTCTTTAATAATGACACCCTATTATCTGTGTTCATTGCTCTGGGTTGGGTTTTTATTCCCTTTTGCTAACTCACCCATTAATAAATGTTTTACTACTTCTAGTTAGCATGCCATTGTCAGCTCAGCCAGGGAAAAGAAGCTGGATTCCCATCTGCCTGCTGTACTTACTGAGGAATCATTAACTAATTTCCAGTTGCAAATTTCTACCTACTAATAATGTTCTAGCCACAAGGAAATGGAATTGAATTTATGATTCCAGCCTGAATCTCTGAGAATAATCATGATGGGGAAAAAAAAAAAAAATTCCTACCAAGGAGTTTTTATGGATTATTTGAAATATAAAAGAATGGTTCTGATTTAGGCCTTTCAGGGCACATCTGATGTTTAAGCACAAAATGGAAAATTTCTTGGTTCTTCCCACTCCAGTCTTCCAGGTGCAAAAAAAAAAAAAAAAAAAAAAAAAGCTGCTATATCATGAATACTTACTTCTCTGCGACAGGATATTAACTGTCAGCCAAGCAGCCCATCAGATAGCTTGGCTTGCCTTCTCTGGGCCAGGAATTAAGATTCCTATGGATCTTAGTCAGCATTGCTACCAGGGAAAGCAGAGAGAGCCCTCCCCACTCGCCAAGGCAGCAGCAGTGCTGGTAAGCTCGCCTCTGACAGAAGTCACTCTTTGCATATCTTCCACCCATCAGTCTGGGAATTAAGAGATAAGGAGCATTTCCGTACATAAATAACCTCTGAGCTGTCTTTGAAAATAGAGCTCGGCATTTTTCAGCTCACCACTGGAGATGGCATTCCTGCTTGTGCAAGACTAGTTCATCACAGCCCTGACTCAACCTTGCAAGAAACGCCATGAAGGCCACCCCCGACCCCCTGTGTTGCCAAGGTGACTCCATCCCCAGGGCAGAAACCTGCCCTGCTCCTCCCTCTCCCAGGAAAATGCAGAAAAGTCTGCATTTTCTGCCTTCCCCAGTGGGCTGGGGCCCCTCCCTGAGGATGGGTGATTCTGCCTGTGGGATCAGTCCCATATCTGTCTGTGCTGGCTGAAAAAAAATCGTCATTCCCATCCATCATGTCAGGGTTACCCCTGTCCTGTGAGTTTTCTCTTCTTCCGCAGGCTGACTGCAAACACCCTCGTCCACTCCAGCCTGGATAACACCTGCTATTTAACCTGCCTACACCAACCTCACTCAGGATGGTCCCACCTGGATGGTTTGGCCGGTAGGTCATATGGGGCTGCCATCAAAGTGAACAAGACAAAGAAATGGCAGCCTGCTGTCCCACTGCAGCTGCCTGCACCTGTGAAGATCCCCCCAGGGTGTCGGGGGAACACTGAGATGCTCCATGGAGTCAGGGAGGGATGACTGGAGGGAGCATCGCCAGGCACTGCCTGTTGCAGCCCTGAGTGTGCAGTGGTCACACTGGGGCAGCAAGATGCAGACCCATGCTGGAACTGTAAGGATACTTTTTGAGGGTGCCAAACTCCTTTCCATAACCCTCTCACAGACCCTCTCTCCTTCCCCCGGTGCACATCCCCAGATCCCAGCTCTTCTGGATGGTGAGAGGCACAAGCAGAGGAAGGATCCAGGCATATTTTCATTCAGTTAGCATAACCTGCTGCACGTGGAAAAATGTGGTGTAGTTAGAGCACCATTCCACCTCCTCCTTATCACAGCCCTGTGGCACTTGCACAGAGAACCAGCAAGAGAAACCAGAGAAAAGGACCTAATCTGCAATCCTTCAAACTGGCTGAGGACAACGGCCAGAGAAACACAGTTATCTTATCTCTCTTTGATTTCCCCCTGGCTGTTTCTAGGATGTCACTCATAAAGTAGCTGTTACCCCCAAAATTGCTGGAGGTCATGTTCTGATCTCCGTTATTTCTCATCTACACCCAGCTCTGCTGGCTGCAGGGCAGATGGTCTCACATCACGATGAGATGAGAGCAGCATACCAAATCCCCTCACACCCCCAGGCAGGTCACAGAGTCCTTTCCACTACTTTGTTCCCACAATCCCCTCCATATAAGCCTGTTTTTTGAAATCCCTGGACAGATGCAATAACTTCCCTTGGTGTTGTTTTTGTTTTCTTCTTTTCTGCCCTCTGGGCAAAAGTGCGTTCTTCAGCTGCATCACACCCTCCAGGCATTCCACCAGCTCACACTGGCCAAGGTTTTTCTTCTCATTGCTATGGCCTTCATTGTCTGAGACATACAGGTCTTGCCATGTCATCACAGGCTTTACCTTGCATGAAGCAGTTGTGGAAAAATGAAATGCCTTCCCTGCTTTTACTCTGTCCCCTCTCAAACCTCACTGATCTACTCCAGGGCATTGGTTTTCAGTCCTCTCCCCTTCCCAGTCCATTCTGAAAGGTCATGTCTGTCTAGAAAGGCCAACAGGTATTACAGAACTGTAGTGTCTTAAAATCATTAATGTTGGAAAAGATGTCTAAGATCATAAAATCCAAACTAGCACAGCCATGCACTGCCACGATCACCACTAAATCATATCCCTAAGTGCCACATCTACAGTTTTTTTTTAACACTTCCCAAGATTGGCAATTCCACCACTTCCATGGGCAGCCTGTCCCAGTGCTTGACAACCTTTCAGTGAAGAAATTTTTCCTAATATGCAACATAAACCTCCCATGGCACAGATTGAGACCATTTTTTCTTGTTCTAGTCCTTTTCACTTGGGAGAATAGACTGACCCCCACCTGGCTACAACCTCCTTTCAGGGAGTTGTAGAGAGCAAGAAGGTCTTTCCTGAGCCTCCTTTTCTCCAGGCAATCAACTTCTTGATACAGGAAGGACCCTTTCTATTGCCTTCTGTAGAAGTAGGACCAGGCCCTTGAGGATGCACTGACGTCTTTCATTGAACCTTTCTTTAATGGTGATTAATAAACTGTTCAAAACACCCAAAATCATAAAAAAAATAGAGCTCATCTTAGGGTAGCATATTTGGGCAAAGGCAGATAATTGACCTTAAACACTGTAGAAATCTTATAAAATATGCTCCTGTTCAAAGAAGTCCCAAGAAAATTTGTTGCCTCAGGAAATATCAGCTTTCCTGTTCTCCTGTGCTACTCCCAAGGAGAAATATTTTTTTCCAGCTTGAAGAGGACACTGTTTCCTCCCTGCCTCACCCTCACTCAGCCATGTTTTCCCATGCCCTCTGTTATTCTTGCTTGGGTAAGAAGCATGTTGATAGAGAAGCGCTCTAACTAACATAGGTCCATCCACATTTCCATGTCCTGAGAGACATCTCAGGAGCAAGAGAGTGAGTTCCCGATGGAGCATGGTTTAAATCTTAGTTTTATTGATTTAGGTGACTCTTTCTATCCATTGACAATGAAGGGATCAGAAGATAACTACCACCTCAGTGGGTATTTGGTTTTCTTGGCTGAAGGCACTCTGAGACCTTGATGAATGATGGTGAGTTTCTGTTCCAGCTTTTGACTTTGGTGAGCAAGGGGAATTCCCAGTCCTATTCCAAACTGCAAATTACACCAATTATCATTTTCTGCAGAACAGGCAAAATAAAGACTAGGGGTGCAAAATGCAGAGGCACTCATAATCTGAATTTAGACTGCACTTCTACCACTTGAAGGTAGAATCAGTACTCCTCCATCTCTCCCACCCAGGTCTCTGAAATACCACTGACTTTAGTGAATATTTCTAGCATATTTTGGGAAAGTATTATTTAAGAAAAAAAAAAAAAAAGCTACCAAAGTACTCCAGTAGGATATTCCCTTTCTTTCATGCAACACTCCTTGTCACAGATTTTGTTCTCCACAGTTTCCATTCCACACTGCTAGGCATTCCCAGCATAGCTGAGGAACTGGACTTGGCCATGATGCAGGCAAAGCTATAACTATACCATGTTCCCAGCTAAGAACAGAAACCAACGTTTAGGCTTTAAAGCAATCTTGTCAGAGAGGCAGATCAAGTAATGATGGCTAACACAGCAACATCTCTGCCCACAAGAGACACAACACACAGTGAGTGTTTGTGAAAAGATCTCCCACTGACTCCCAGAGATATGCATCATCACAACCAGAGCATGGGTGGGGTGAGAAGGACAAGCCACACGAGGGCAAATATGTCCAAACGTGCTATCTATCTCTTACTACCACCAACAACCAGGATAAAAGAGCTGGAATCATGAAGTGAGGAGGAGCATGAGGCTGAAAAAGCCTGGTGAGAAAGATGGAAAATTAGAGAAACAGCCAAGATGATTGATAGATGCTTTTCACTGTTGTTCTGGACGATTTTGGGCTGTAAGACTCCAGCCTGCATCGTGACTTTCTGTTGTTTCACAGTTCCTGAAGGATTTTGATAGGAGAGCTTTCCCTGAACTTTCTGCCTTTCAGATCACACCACGAGCACAGGTGGGCTCACACACATACGTCTCCTGCCCACCACACTCAGTGTGGAAAGAAGAAACATTTCAAAACCACAGGCAGAGTGGGAGAGATACCAGAGGTCAATCAGCCAGGGAAACAGGTTGCAATGGAAAGATTAGCTCACCAGTGGCGTGACATGGTGAACAGGGCAATGACAAGGATTTTCATAATTTCCCCAGGAAGAATTTTGTCTTGTTCAACTGCAGAATATTAAAGGCAACAGCATTTGTTTTCCTATCGAGGTGGATTGATCCAGTATTCTTCATTCGTTTCTCTCCACAGCCACCAAGAAAAAAGTCCTGAAGAAGGATCTCCCTGTGGACTTCTTCAGAGGGTCAGGTCTAACTCTGCTCTTAATGAAACACTGGGAATCACTGCCAGTAAATTTGATAATGGAGTTCAGCCAACACTGAGCACTTTGGAAAATCCCAGCCCAAAAACAGTCTCAGGTATAAGGGATGGGCTGAGAGTAGATCAGGTGACTCCTCCTGAGAGTTCATCCATGACATTGGGAGATATCCCTGAGTGCTCTGCTTCGGGAAATCAGGTCATCTGTCATATTTTTTCACATAACCGTGAACATCAACTGCACCCACATGCCATGAGCATATTCACTCATTGAAACTGAGCAACATCTAAACAAAAATCTGCTGTTTCTGCTGTAGATTAGGATTGGAAAAGTTTTGACAGCTTTTATGCTGACAAATATGGTATTCCACATCCAAATTCTTGAAAGTTCTCAGGGCCAAGGAGTCTCAGTGGAGAACTAAGGAGTTTTTGTTATTTTTATCCATTTCTAAATAGGGATGCAGGATCCTAAATTTAGGTCCCCACTTGAAAACAAAATTCCTAATTTAAGTGGTTTCACAAACACATTCGCATAAGAAGCCCAGGGGTGGGGGAAAAAAAAAGTAATGCAGACCCACATTGGAAGCAGGGGATGGCCATTCCACGCCTTTGTTTTGCAATCTTTGCTTGTGGCTAAAAGCAAAGCCAATTATAGTAAACAGGAATCTGAAATCTTTGTTGACACCAAGGCCTTGGAACAAGAATTTCAGCCAAAACTTTACACTGAATCAACATCTCAAGGGCTGTTTTCAGTGGGAATAAAAAAAAAATAAAAATAAAAAAATAAAAATTAAAATTAAAATTAAAATAAAAATAAAATAAAAATAAAAATAAATTAATAAGTAAATAATAAAAAAAAAGGTCACTCTTAACTTGCATGGCCAACTAGATTCAGTAAAGAAAACATAAAAACGTTATGGCTCAAGTCAGTTCCAGAAACAAATTCTGGAAACAAAGCATCTCCTTCTCTATTTGGACTGTCAGTAAGGAAGTGATTGTCCCAGGGCCTTCCCATAATCAAACTCCTGGTGGAATCTTCCAATACATGCTGGAGTTCTCCATTTGAATCTAATTCTTCTTCTGAACAGATCAAAGATAAGGGCATTTTGAGATCAACTCCAACTAGTAATTCATGTTCAGCATCCAAGCCCCCTCTATGCTTTAATCTGTTCCTTCTAACTTTAATCTAGTTAAAAACAAAGATATTATGCCTATATGGCTTTTTTTCTGAATTAACTAACCTGAGTAAGTCAATACAAGAGTAAGAAGCACTTCATGTAATCCTACCTCTGCTTTATCAAAGTATTTACATATGCTGCTGTCTTTAAGCTCAACTATGAGTGTATTTATGTGCTTTCAGGAACTGAGACATACGGTTTTAATGACATGAAATCAGAGACTTCTTCCTATCTGAAATAGCACCTCTACCTTCCCCTGAGCATTAGAGTTTAAACAGTAAATGACTTTGATCTCTGCTACCCTTCATTTTGGTTGTGGAGTTGCAAAATGAAAACCCACATGACAAAGCTGTGCCAAACAAATTAACACACTGCTTTGCCCGTCTCTGCTGAACCCCCAGCCTGTGAATATTACACAGAGATTTAGAGTAGCCTAAGTTCTGCTAAAGGTTAAAATACATTGCATGAAATGAAATATCACACACCTAGGTCTGTGGTCCTTTATGGGGGCATGCAGGGAAGAAGAGGATGTGGGAGATATCTGAGAGTGTTTTCCAAAAAGAGAAGTGGAGAGAAAGATCTGGTGTTCTTTTCGCATTCACTGCTATGCAAAGTAATATACAGCGTAGACTCAAGCTCAGAAGAAGCAGCAAAGTTCAGCCACTGAGGTGAAGATCATAGAAATGATGTGTGAATCTGTGCTGAACAGGTCTCCCTCTGACTTTGTTTCTTATCAAGTTACCTGCCCTGTAGCAAACCGGAGCATGACATGCTGCACTCCAAGGTGTCCAACCCTGATGCACAGCCTGGGCTGGGGCATTCCACGTGTAAGTTTTGCTAAGTGTGTCAGGCATCTGGTAGATATTAACTACCCTGTATACAAGCGGGAAGGTGGGTTGGAGGTTGGCCTTCAGCACAGTGTGTTCCATGGTACTGGCAATTTTTTGTTGACTGCGTACAATGAACAGGGCCACCTCAACCACATCCATGTCCTCTTATTCTTATCACCTCCTTCTGACTGGCAGTGGATCTCGTGTTGACACATTGCTGAAAAAAAAAAAAAAAAAACAAGCTTTAGTTTTTGTTGGGTTTTTATTTGGGGCTTTTTTGTTTGTTTGTTTTCTTTTTTTTTTCTGGCCAACTGAGCTTATGGCCAGATCAATTCCCTGGTCTGTATCACCAGGAAGACCCGTGAACATTAATGTAAGCACAGAGAGAATGAGTGGCTATAGGGAAAAGGGAACTCAAAGGACCTTTCCAGTAACTCTTTCCAGCAGATTTTTCAAGAGCTATGCCAGATTAAAGCAATGACTTAATCACTGCATTAAGCAGTCAGCCTTTACTCAGGCAAATTTTCCATTATCAAAGGACCATTTATGTTAGTGGGAAAAATCCGCATTCTCAAAGGACTCTGGAAGTGCAGTGACAAGAGCAGAGCAAGTATTTATAAGAGTTATCCCAGAATCTGGTTTGCACTGAAAAATTTGATCAATATCATCTTGATACAGGTTTAAGGGCCCCAGAGCTGTCACCTGTGTCTCTGTTTCATGCACCATTCTCAGACCAAGAAATCTATCTTTCCCACAAGGTTTTCCCAGGGCTGCTGTGTACCATGGCCTCACTAAGAAAAGAATCAGACCCAGAAAAATCTGTCACATGCTGCAAATCCTCTTCACGTCATTCTCGAAAAGGCTCGCAGCCCACCAAACACAAGGCCAAGAGAAGTGGGAAAGTGGCTTTTCCATACACTCCCAGTGAAGTGTTCTGTGCCATCCCTGACAAGCTCTGTTGTGTGTGTAATCTCAGGGCAAGTGTGTGTCATGGGACAAGAGACTGTTTATGCCCCAGGACCATACGCGCTGAACTCAACCAAGGGGAAACTTCCCCACAACAGAGGCAGCTTTTTTGTGGAAACAACAAAACAAAAGGGAGTGCTGGGACCGGCTGCCCCCTCAATTGGAGGAGTGGAGGGTGTTGTTTCCAGCAATCCACCTGCGTGTTCATATCTGCCTCATTTGCATGTGTTTGTTTCAGCTTTTTAATTAGCAGAAGGCCAGATCCTGATTACACACACACGCGGGTACTGCTCGATTGATCCCGACGCTGGCCCATCTTGCTGACCTTACAAACCATCTACCAACACCTCTCATTCAGCCCAGAGACAGAAGACACATATCAGGCACATCAGAGAGTGAAGGGAGGGAGAGCAGCAGGAGTGGTTCACTGAGGAGATAACAACAGTTCTCCTCCTTCTCCCTGCACCACTGTGGGATGGGATGGGGCTGGGCATGACCTGGCAAGTCCTGCTGATTTGCTTCATCCCACAGATTACCCAGCAGCCCGGCATCAGTGCAGTCCCACTGCCGATCACATGATATCACCCAGCATAAATGCACCTAAATTGCTCAAGAGCCATATGCAGCCCAAGAGCCCCCATGGGTATAAAGTATCTCGCTTTCCCATGCAGCGAGATCAGAATCAGGCGCAGTATTGGGTTAGGGAGCGGCAATGGTTGTTCCATAATTAACTCTGAAACCGGGTTCTCATTAGACCTTGCTTTTCATAAACACCCTTCCCTCCACGCATGCCTAATTTCCTACTACTCATCAGGGAAGTTAATAGGGACTGAAGTCAGTAGTGAAGCTCCCATGGGTTCCACTAAGGTAGATTCACACCCACATAAGAAAGGGCAGTGAACTGGGTGCATCTCTTTGTCTATCTTCCTTTTTCCTAGACATGTGCTCAGCACCTCTCAGTGTGAAGATCAAGCCTGGCTGCTGCTGCCAATGAATGTTAAATACAAGTCACAGTGACACTCTGAAAGGGCAGGATATTATATCACCCTCCACATTGTGCGAAGTGTTTGCTCAGTGTCAGCTCTATTCAAAACTACTGTCACGTTTCTTTCAGATTTTTTTTTTTATTGTCGTTCACTGCTGTTGTTCCTTGGGCATATGCATGCTCCCTCATTTATTCATGGTGCCCTGCATCTGCAAAACAATAAATGAGGGCAGGTGTCATGTCCCATACAGAGCAGACTTTTTCTTACATGGCAGGATCAGGCCCATCTTATCTTGCCCCGAAATGGGAGTTTTGCCAAAGCAAGAAGGCCAGGAAGGACAGATGCAGCTAAAGTGGGGATGGGTGAGTGGGTCTGATGCAGAGTGGAGCTCCTCTTCAGGCAGATAACCACAGCTCCAGTTCCTTTTTGGGTCTGGGATTCATGTCACCACTAAAGAGCAAGACGGGCACTTCATTTGCCAACCCAAGTATGTAAACTGGGTGGATCTTAGCCCCCTCATGCAATAGGATACTCTTCTCCCAGAGGTTCTTGTCCCTCCCATCTGCCTGGGGAAGGTCTTACAACTCATCTGGTTTGCCCCAGGTGTCTAATATCAACCTGCTCAACATTAGGCAAGCTGCATCCCACTCCTGGTGCCTGCCCCGGTGGCAGGGTGCTACCAACGGGCAGGGAGGAGGCAGAAGGCAAGATCACAGTTATGCTCCTACTGCCTCTCCCCCTCCATCCTGGTCCTGTAAATCCACACCCTTTTTCATCTGCTCACCAAGAGGGAGATTAGATTTTTGAGTCTCTTGAAAATTATTAACACTCCATAACCTGAGCAAGTTTTAGCTGAGGAATGGCTTCTTAGCTGATTTCCAGTTGAAGAACAAGTGAAGGGGGCCAATGTGCAGTTTGAGAGCTCAGCACAAAGCAGGAATGCCCTGATAAGTGGAGAGGGACATCCAAGGCCACATTTCCAAGTCCTTTTGTCACTCATCTTGTGTCCCCAGAAGAGAAAAGGACTTTGCCTCACCTCAGTCACCAACGATGTTTGTCTACTCACTAGGTTTCAGGACTTCCAAATGATTTCATCTTTCATCTCCCTCATCTTCTGGGGAACCTTTCTCCCACTCCACCTCTGCTCTTCTCCGCCTTGGCCCCTCTCCTCCCCAACTGCCTATATTGGCCTGAAAACCAACCATGAAAATGTGAGGAATATTTCTGCACCTCAGTGGTGATGAACAGCCCAGCCAAGCAATTGCCTTGTTGTGGAAGGTAAAGTGACTGGAGAGAGGCTTTGCCATTCCTCCTGCCGAAACAGCAAAAGGGGGAATGCAAGAGCAAGCTCAAAGCAACAAAGTCCTCTGGCCTGTTTGAGCACATGTCAATGTGACTGTGGAAGGCATCATCCCAACTGGGGATGGGACAGAGGTGAAAGAGCCCTTTTGGCTGACAATACTGCCTGTCTAGAGTGTAGAGGAAGGATGACCTCCTCATGAACATGATGTTCTCAACAAGGACAGAGGTGAAATGACATGCCCCAGGCCACGTGACAAGCAAGTGGCAGAGCCAAGTGATGCCCCAGGAGCTGCTGTACAGCTACTCTAACCTTCCCAACACTATTTAGGTAATCACCTGGGGATTCCCCAGGATTGCTGCTCCTACAGACCTCAGGGACTTCTGAGCCCAAAGCCCCCCAGGCCCAGTATCTCATCCTGGGATGTTGCAGCAGCCTGAACAAGTGTGTTTCTATTGAGAATAGTGAAGTTTCTGTCTCCCAGGACATCCCCCTATTATTCAGTCAAGCAAGGATGGCAGAACTCTTCACACCTACAAGGAAATTACTGCAATATTTAAATTCTGATGGGAAGAGTTGCTTGGAAAGAAGAGATTCCTCTCTATTTTTTGAACCAGACAGCTAAGGGGGTCCATTGGCTGTGCTCTGTGGGTCATCCCAGAACCTGCTTTTTGGAGAACTGGTGGACTTAGGAACTGGTTCCAGCATGTATGTGAGGATTCCTTTGGACCAGGAATCACCAGCTGGGGGTACCCCCGTGGCCGGCTGTCTGCCACCCCCTGCCAGCTCTCGCCAGCCTTGGCAGGAAAGCCTGCCATGAAATGCCACAATTTCCAGCCAGCATCATACCCAAAGTGCCATCACAACTAGCCAGGGCAAGTCAGAGCAACCCTAAGGCTGCTTGATGGTGTGTTTGCTGAGTCCCTCCACAGTCCAGAGGCACAAGAAGACAGAGAGGTGGTTTAAAGCATCCCTGTAGTAGGCTAACTCTGGGCCATGGCACTGTGGTGTGCACATACATGTGTGTGTGAGCACGTGCATCAGTGTGAAATATGGTTGATATATGTGAATGAATTCAGAGCCAGCATTACAGCTTCGGGGGAGCCAATCCAACATTGTTACTCATCTAATTCCAAAGAGCAGTTATTCCTTTTAGTCAAAGTTTTATTTTTATTTCAAATGTGATGTGGTTACAAACTCATTCCCTCGTATAATTTTGCTTTCCAAGTTAATTACAAGATGTTCTAATTAATTATATTTAATGATTAACGTACAAACTCACAAGGAATGAACATTGCTTAGAGAACATTTGCTCTCAAAAGATATGTCTAGACTAGTTTGGTTTATCAGGAAAAGGTTGAAAAAAATTAAAGTGAGAGAGAGCCAGGTAGAGAGAGCAAAAATACACTGTGTAAGAAAAAATAACAATAAAAAAAAAAAGAAACCAAATTATGTCCAAACAAGAGCATATTTTTCCTTGGAGTTCAAACACCACCTTTAACCATCTCCCCACCCAGGATCTGATTACTTTTAATGGGACTCTGCTTGTGATTTAAGTTGTTGTTCATTTGTACAGTAATTAAGTCGAGTTGAGTTGGTGTCTATTACATCATGGTTGATATTATGAATTCACACTGCAATTATGTGCGTGTGTGCAATGGTAAGTGAGCAGAAAAAGGGCCTTCTAGTTAAGATCACAACCGATAAGTCTGGCAGGCTGGGTTTAGCTAAGCTCTGCCACTCTCTTCTTCTCCAGCCTCAACCATGTCACCTCCAGACACCCAAATGACACATACAGGAGTGGGGACTTTGCCTCCAGACATCCTAATAACACATACTCCAGAGTGAAATGCCCATGGGGAAGCAGGATCCTGAGAGGAGGCTGTGAGGCTGATCCTTCTCCCCTCGGGCTGGATGACTGCCGGCACCTGGGCACTCATCACTGAGCAGCCACGTGTCCAGCCCAGCAGGACCATGATTTTAAACAGGGTCTCCATTGCCACAGGGACCAAGGATTATAACATGATGTATCCATGCAGTGATAAGGAACACGCATACATATCTGTTACACAAGCCTCCGACTGTAACACACTCACATATCATAACAGACACCTAATTTATAATGCAAGAAACTTAGATTTTATATAGGCAGAAATTTAAGTGGATTAAGTTCTGAAGTCAGAATTTAAAAGCTGCTTTTTCTTTTTTTTGTCTCCACTATTTTGTCCAATTCAGCAAATTACCAGTGGGCTGAGAAACTCCCCTAAATGTCAATGCCAAGATGATTGCAGCAAAGATTTTCAAGCAGCATGTTCAGAGCCCCCCAGTTTGAAGCACGTGGATGCTCTGCTGGGTTTCCTGCTTGTGGTGTCGTGTTGCTTGGTGAGCTGGCTGGGGACAAGGACACCTCTCCACAAGGTGCTGCACAAACACAGGCTCCATTGTTTGCCTGGATGGCTGAGTGCTCATGGCAAGGGATACGGGTATGCCAACTTTCATTTGTGCTGTGAAAACAGGCTGGCATCATCTAGCCAGGTTTATTCTCACTAGCACCAGTGCTGAAGTCTCATTACCACCTTCCACCCAATATTGCACTGGAGCAGAATGAAGGGAGAGAAAAATCTCGTTTCACCAAGATGTGACAGAGATGTCAAACACTTCTAACAGGAACCTGAAGGAAAACACCAGAACACGTTGCTCCTGCTAAAACATTCATTTACATTCCAGTATTCAATAGCCCTGACTTGCTACTATAGTTGCTCACCTTCATGACTTTTATATTGTTGGGAGATCTGGGAAGTGGTCACAAGTGGATTGTGATTGTACAAGAAAATAAAAGCAGCAGAAAAGGGCAATGAGGACTCTTGTCCCTTTTGGGTCTGCTAGAAATGAATCTGTGCACAGTAGGAAGGAATGAGTTAATATTTGGATAGACCAAGCACTGCTTTTATCCCCCTTTCTTTTTAAGCACTAGGATCCCAGCTATGCTCCCAAGTCCCTGTTTAGCATCTCAGGCTACATTCTTGAAAGCATTTAACTTCATCTTTTCTAGTAAATAAGACATGCATGGGGCTGTTCTTTGGCCCAGAGGCCAATTGGCACAGGCCAATTTGCGTCCGTGCTGATAAGCGTCTTTCCTTCCAAAACTGGGGGGCTGCATCTGAACCGCCTGTGGTGATGCTCCTTGGCCCAGGCTGTTCCTGGACCATGCCCAGGCATTGTCTGGGAGAATGCTAGTTGGAACAGGACAAAACCATCACCAGGGACCATGCTAAGGGTTGGATAGTTTGAGAGATCATGTGCCAGTACCTGGGCTTGAGCCCTGGCCTTGTTTAGTTTATCAACACAGCCATAGCTTTAGGTGTTTAAGTGTAATTATATAGGGACCTAATTCCCATGGATCTCCCTGCAGAATCCACCAAAAACAGGTTTCATAGCAGTCAGCACATGGCTTAGGAGCCTGCCTAAACTGACGACTAGAGAACACCGAGGGGAAAACAGAAAAATTAAATGTTTTAAATCCTACCTCCCTGTACTATGTAGGTAACCTGCTCTGTGCAGCAAGAGGATGTCTCCCTTTCCAGACGATTCATGGCCCTGAGCTGGCTCCTGGAGTTGAGCAAACATTTTCCCTGAGAAACCCAGGAAGGGACACGCGCTTTCCTCTTCCCAACCTCTTTTATCCCTCTTCTGAAGGACCTCACAACAGATGAGTAAGTACTGGGTGAGCTCACTCCTTCTTCTCAAAGAATTTGAACTGTCTTTCCAGGCGAGTGCATAAAAAAAAAACATGGAAGGAGG
The DNA here is from genome assembly GCF_003031625.1 of Empidonax traillii. Classification (NCBI taxonomy): domain Eukaryota; kingdom Metazoa; phylum Chordata; class Aves; order Passeriformes; family Tyrannidae; genus Empidonax; species Empidonax traillii. Next base: position 98,047 of record NW_020956530.1, read on the forward strand.
AAGTTCTGGGATGCTGAAGGAAGAGGAGGACAAATAGAAAGTGTTGAGAGCCACTAGACAGGACGGGTTGTTACTGACATGTAAGTTTTTATTATTAAGCAACTGGGAGCAGGAGGGAGAAAAATAAAAAGGAATAAAGATTGGAAGACAATCTAAAATACTGTAGTAAAACAAAACTTTGCCTTACTGCTAATCCCACTGAAGTCTCTAGCCTGGTGTTGTCTCAGCAGAACATATTCTGTGAGCAACTTGGGAAGTAATTTGAGCGTCTCTGAAGTCTTTCATTGGCTCATCCAGTATTAAATCATCTGGCAATGAAGAAAAGTGTTTAAAGTTAACTTCCATACAGAACAAATTCCTCTGGAAAACTCCTGTCATTCAGCCCAGTTTACCCAAAGTCTGGTAGCATTGATTAGAATGGGGTTGGGTTTGAATTTTTTAATGTGTTTTCATTTCTTCGATTTAAAAAAAAAATGCAATTACAAAAGAGTGCTGCAAACTTCTTTGGACTTACCCACTTAGTGGAAAACTGAGAAGGCAAACGTTTGAGCTGGGGAAGAGAAAGCTGGTGATAGGCTTGTGACGTGCTTGTCTGTCATCCCTGGACAATGAAATTGCAATTGCTGCTTCTCTGGAACACTGGGGATTAAAAGCCTTGTGTAAGTGACACTGAAGACCCAGGGAGGCAAGATTCATCCCTTCCTGCTATCTCCTTCAAGGGTTTTGTAACTAGGCTAGAGGTGGTGCTAAAAGCAACTCGGTACCCCCCACTCAGGGGTGGTCTGACAGAACCCCTCTCCCTCCAATTCCTCACACAGGGATTTTGCATCCACACTAGTCTTTTCTTCTCTACTTTCCAGACGCCAGGGAGGCAATGAAGCCTTTGATGTCCCCAGAAGCCCTGTTTCAGTGTGCTTCCCTGCACACACCCACCAGTCTTCAGCCAACCCAAGGAGCTCCTCATCTGCAGGCAACTTGACACGTCCTCCCAAAGGGCCGGTGCCGTGTCTCCACACATCCACCTGCTCCTACCTGATCCCATAGGTGGCTTGACATCTACCACTTGCCCCGAGCTGCCTCTATCCACTTTAACCCAGGTCACCCCAGCTTTTTTTTCCCTTGTTTCCAACCCAATTCTTCATTCTCTGTAGCTACACTGACAGTCCTGCTCACGTCTTCCTACCCGCAGGCTTGGGAAGCTGAAACACCCCGTCGAGTAACACACCTAGTTAACTGTGTAATGCTGTACCTATGGGGCAATTCCATCCCAGCACCTGCAGGATTCTGATTACACCCTAAAACATGGTATTTCAATTCCATTATCTGATCGGGCATTAGCAACGAGCACCACTAATGAGTATATTAGTCAGTTCCTTTATTAAACTAGCGGCAGCATTTGATGCAATGACCTCCTGATGTAGCTCTTTGATGCCATGCGATTTGATTTTTATTTCTCCTTTTTTTTTTTTCCTTTTAATTGAGAAAGATACAGCAAAGCAGATAGAAAAACTGTGAGGAGAAGAATTAGCACACTGGAAGTGCAGGCAAATACATGTTCAGCAAGGAGGGTAAATTTTATAGGAGCTGCAGAAAAGACAAGTGGCGAGCTCTAGCTAGCTAACATTTGAATATAACCATTCATTATTCCTGTGCCATTATTATTATGAATTTGTTGTTGTTATTCTATTACACAGCCAGTCCTGAGGACTGGTTTTGCCGTCTTCAACCTGGCGATCTTTCACCCTTAGCAATTGTTGTTTGGCCTTGTTACCAGAGGGCTCGTTGTGCAAGAGGCTGCGCAAGCCCACAACAAAAAGGGGATGCCACCCCCAGGGCATTTCAGTGTGACAGATGAGTGACAACAGGCAGGTACAGGTGGACAGAGGAGCATGAGGAAACAGAGACACGTGTGGCTGATCCAGGGGTGAAGGTTTGGAGCATAGCTTCGGGGTCAGCCAGCTACCAACTCCATCAAGGAAGCATTCAATCCAGGCACCTAAATTCCAATGTCCTGGCAAAACTCCAGCCTGGGGAATAATACAGAACATCCTACCAAAACTCCCATAATAGTTTTCACAAGACAAATCATCACACTTTTCCTTCCAACACACTCTGATACCGCAGTCACAGCCCTGGATGACTCCTGCAACCTTTTCCAACAATGACTGTGTTTGCACAGATTTCATCTCAGGTCCAGTTCTAACCTGATAGTTAATCATGAGAGTGTTCAGCGCTCCTTTGGATAATTACTGGAGGTATTAAGCTATCCCAAACTGAAGCATTAGGTGCTTTGCACCCAGGCAGATGGCTTCCATGGGTTTACATAAGAAGCATTTGCACTGGCCATAGATCATTTGTGGCACTGCTCTGGCATGTGAAACACCATCGTATGATCTGCCTGGCTTTGGGACTTTGAGGCTGGGTCACTCAGGAAGTAAAATGCTAAGTACACAGGAGATTTTGACAGAATTATTTCTTCAGTCGTTTTTCTTCAGGAATCGAAGAAGCAGCAAAACAAGCTGAGTACGTGAGGGCGGAAAAAAACATCTCCATGGGTATGGTAGGTGTTGGAAGACCCAACCGGCCTACTTTATGCATGTTCTTGTATCCAAGAGGTTAAAATATTACTGCCACTGTGCCAAGTATGTAGTCTAAACCTAAGAGTCATGTGCCAGCAAGCTGTTGTTTTCTCTCCCACCACTAGTAAAGTTGCTCCCCGCTGCCATGGAGAATGGTGCCTGCACTGGCCCTCCTTATAGTCACCAGAGGTGGGTTTCTGCTGGGTCCAGAGGGCTGATTCAGATTTCTTTTCAAGGGAAAGAAGCCCTATGTCGAAGTTCAGGATCAAAACACTGCCCAGATATAATGCCAATCCTCAGACAAGTGCCTTAATTGTTCCATGACTTCCTTTGACCGGGACTGGCAGGTGAGCCCTTCACCACACATTTTCACAACAGGTAGAAACTGGACATTTTTGGGGAATACCTACAGTAGACCAAACAGGAGCTAGGGGCCCACCTCCTAGTACACTGGTCCAGCCAAACCAGCCCCTGTTAGGTTTTTTCTAAGCAGACCCTCTGCTGCAAATCACCCAGTCGCATGTCTACACATCCCCAGCAGGCCCCCAAGGCAAACCCCAGCACACCCAGATCCGTGATGGGCCTGCCTCCATCTGACTGCCCAGTTAACATCCTCCTGCTGCCTCCTTAATTACAATCCCTTTATTTTATCTAACCCCAATTGTAGCAGTTGGTGAGTCACCGGGCTCCATAACAAGACGATCAGGACACATTTCATATTACACTGCAGTTTTCATTCCAGGGCGTGGGCTGAAGGCGTTGTTTATTTATTTTAATTTGGTTCGGTTTGGGGTTTTCTCACAGGTGATGGAGTACAGAGATTTAAGCAGGGGGTAGAAGGGTGGAAGGGGTAAAAAACAAAAACAACCTCAATCCATCTGGATCAATTAAATCTTGTTGAAAAGTTTTCAACCCCAGGGTTGCCTGAGGTAGGTCTAATAGTCACACTCTTTGGCATTTAATGAAAATGCTAATGATTTCTCCTTTGGAATATATTTTCACTTCTAGTTTGAACAAGATGCATCTCTCCTCCAATCAATTCCACAAGCTCTTTATTTTTTTCCTTCCCATTTATGCGCGTGCCCCTTCAGGGCAAATTAAGAAATTATTGCCTCTATCCAAAAAGTAGCTGAAATGTGCAGCCTTATGTTTCACGTCACAGGGGTGGGGAGGGAAAAAAAAAAAATCTTTGCTTGGGAGAAACAACCCCATTTGAGTTACAGAGGAAAAAATGGCGTCAAACCTTTCTCATCCTGGTTCACCAGGGAAAGCTGCAGGCCTGGGTTTCAACCCATGAAAATAAACCACTGAATCCAACAGAGCTGCCTTTAGATTGAAGACCTCACCTACAACGTTCAACTGTCTTGTTAGTAGTTCACTGTAGCAAGAATAAGAGGGAGCAGATAAAGAGAGAGATGCGTAAATATAGGATGGGACTTTTTTCCCCCAACTTCTAAGGGATCCCATGGAGGTGAGTGCTTCAGGTCATCCATAGACTCTGGAAAGGGAGACATTCACCCCATCCCAAATTAGACACTGAAATTTCTGATGGCTGAAACACAATGGATGAAACAAAGGCGTCAGGTGGCAGAATAGCCACAAGTCAAACACAAAAAATTTGCAAAGGAAATTCAAACAAATCACTAAAGTTTCTAGTAAAGGATGGGAATGCTGAACAGGGGCTTAGAGGCATAAAGGCTAATGGGAAAGAGGGGATGGGAGTATGAAGTCCCTCCTCGAAATTGCCATCAGCTCAAGGGGAAACAAAACAATCTCCCTGCAAAGGTCTGAGAAAAGGCACAAAGAACCATTACCATTAGTTTTGCCTATACTAACATATTAAACAAGGCCAGGGCATGTGATTGCCCTGCTCTTAGCTATGTCCCCAGCAAGTTTTGTCCTGTGGCATCTGGCATGCTGAGGCATGGTTCAGAAAACATCATGTGCATCATTCCCAGCACATAGTGCCCATGGGACCACTCTTTTTTGGTGGGAAGTTGGATTTTGGAGTTTAGGTGTACCATTTCAAGCCTTGCGCTGTCTTGATCTTTGGGATCAGAGAATGAGCCCTGCATTATTTTATTTACTTGTCTAAACATAGACACAAAGTCTGACTGAATAATTTGTAAAGGTCTATCAAGTCCTAGGTTGAAGGAGTTGAACAAGAAATCGTGGGCTGGCATCAGCAGTAAGACAGACTATGGAACAACTTCAGCAGTAAAGAATAATTAAAGACATGGATGTAAATGAAAATTACAATAAAACACGACGTGTTTTCTGACAAAGATAGATTGTTCCGAACTGACCTGATAGTTTGCTTTGATAAGATCACTGATTTTCTAATGAAAGGAAATGCAGTAGATCTAATCTCTCTGGACTTCAGAAAAGCATTTGATAGGGTACCTCGTGGGAAATTATTAAGCGGTAAAGTATGGAAATAAGGGGAGGAATTTTTGGGTGGAAAAGGGAGTCACTATATAGGAAATTACAACATATGGTGTTGAGAGAGGAAGGAAATTATGACTGCAGTTCTTCAGAAATCAGTTTGGGGACAGATTTTATTTGGTATTTTGCCAAATGTCCTTGTCTCAAAAAGTGGGACAGTGATAATAAAATTTGCTGCTTACAGATACTCAGAAGGCACTGTTATCAGTGCCACAGATATTAAAGTCATCTTATAAGATGGACTGTACTTCCTTGCGAACTGGAGGTTCAGTACAGAAGACATCAAGCATCTTGCCCAATTTTACCTATGTTGAACATGTAATCCAGAGCAGCTTGTTAAATTCCTGCTATAATCACGTAAAGATGTAAGTTGATGCATCAGTGTCTGAGGTCTTCTTTAACCACTTTTAGAAGGAGATGAAACCTAATTTTTCTCCTTTGTCTGCAGAAGAAACATGCATAATTAGGCTAGACAACAACTCTAAAAATATTTGAGATGGATATTGGATGGTTGCATTAATAAATTAGGTGCTAATCAGATGTTTTGAATCTATTTCATTTAAAAAGTTCTGAAAAGTGGATCATAGAATCATAGAATATTTTAGGTTGGAAAAGACCGTTAAGATCATTGAGTCCAACCATTAACCCAGCACTGCTAAGGCCAGCACTAAATCATATTCCCAAGTGCCACATTTACATGTCTTTTAAATCCCTCCGGGAATGGTGACTCCACCACTTCCCTGGGCAGCCTGTTCAAGTGCTGAAGACACTGGTGAAGACTTTTTTCATAATATCTAATCTAAATCTCCACTGGCAAAACTTGAAACTATTTCCTCTTGTCCTGACACTTGTTATTTAAGGGAAGAAGCCAACGCCCACCTCACTACAGCCTCCTTTCAGGTAGCTGTAGGGAGCAATAAGGTCCCCCCAGTCCTCAGTTTTTCCAGGTTAATGTTCATCTAATTCAGGGGCCCAAAACTGAACACGGGATTCAAGGTACAACCTCATTTGTCCTCAGTACAGGGAGACAATCACTGCCATGGTCATGCTGGTCACACTGTTTCTGACACAAGCCAGGATGCTGTTGCCTTCTTGGCCACCTGGACACACTCCTGACTCATCTGGCTGTTGACCAACACCTTCAGGTCCTTTTCCACCAGGCAGATTTCCAGACGCTCTTCCCTCAGTCTGTAGTGCTGCAGGGGGTTGTTGTGACCCAAAGGTAGGAACAAGCACTTTGCCTTATTGAACCTCATCCAATGGCCTGGGTCCATCAATCCAGGCCATCCAGATCCCTCTGCAGAGCCTTCTTGCCCTCCACCAGATCAACACTCCCACCCAACTTAGTGTCATCTGCAAACTGACTGAGGGTGCACTCAATCCCCTTGTCCAGATGTTTGATAAAGTATTAAACACAGTTGGATCAACCATTACAAGAGAACAGGCGACCTGGCTGTCAAAAATGTGTCTCATGAGGTATTTCCCATAAGGATAAGGGAATTTCTATCTTGATCTGCACAAAACACGTGGAGGACAACTTCCAAAGCAACAGAACAGATCCCAGTTGCCCATGTTTAGGGGAGATGAACTCAGAGTACAAAACTGAGATGGTCAGGAAGTAGTGAACCCACGATGTAGGAAAAGAAGACACATCTTGGCTTGTTTAGATGAACAAAGCGAACACTGGGATAACAGTGTTGGTTTATATATAAATACACCAGGAGAGTAAATAGGGAGAAAAAATATCTATTTAAAGTAAAAGACATCATGGGCACAGCAAATGGCATAAATTGAAACTAAATAAACACAGGTTGGTGGAAGAAAAACTAGGGTGAACAACCTGAACAGCTTCCACTTGGCACAATGAAAGCAAAAACATACCAACAAGAAACTTCCTTCCCCATGAACAGTTTCCAACCTATGGAATAGTTTAAAAGTGGGATGAGATACGACTTAGAGACTCAAGAGGTGCGCCCCCAGTTTTATGGGTCTGTATGAGAGAAAGAACAAGTAAACCTCTTGAAGAAAGAAAAACCTATCTCGTATGCTATGCCAAAACCTGTCTGGCCTTTTAGCACCTGGTACTTCCTTTTTCTCACTGGGCTGCTGGTGTTTCACTTGTAACAATACACTAATTGAATAGCACATTGACAGATTTGCATGCCACAGTCCTGCTTCTGATTTCTTTGTTGCATTTGTGTACACCTAAGCCTAGAGAAAAGAAAAGGGAAAAAAAAAAAACAAAAACGAACAACTATCAGGAGAAACAAAACAAACACACATGCACACAGCACTTCCAAACTGGTCTTGAGAGCAAACAATAGTAGGAAGGGATAAGTACCACTCTCAGGGCTCTCAGATGATCAGGTCAGCGATGCAGACACAAGCAAAAGGGATTTCGAGAAACAAATAATACCTGTGCCTGAAACGGGAGCTTTGCTGCAAAGAGAAAAGAAACATATGCTTTTCGGCTGGAGTGGATTTCTTATGTTGCTCAGAAGTGAGTGGCTCATCCTCAGTGTAAAGGGCTGGTGTTGTATTAACTGTTCTGTATCAGTTTCCCTTGCGAGTGCCGTGCCTGAGCCGCCGGGTTATTTCATTTCTGACAGACAGCACAAACAGGAGCCTGGGGTAACTCAAGTCCCTGATGGTGCTGAGCAGCCATCCATCTGTGCTTCCCAGGATGCACATATATGCACCCTGTCAGGGCTGGATGTGGCTGGGCAGCAATGATCAGGAGCTGAGGAAGGTGGTGACAGTGTACTGACAAAGGCAAGGCCCGATTTTTCACAGGATACAACATTAGCTGGAGATTCTTGATAGGGTGTCCTGCTCCTTCTTCTCTGTGAGCTGACCTCATCCAAAAGGGAGCCACAGTGTCTCAGCATCGTTCACACTTTTCTCACTGAGAACAAGTCTCCTGGGAACACATGGACCCAAGGAAGCTCTGGGAGAGCCCTGACTGTCAAAGCACAGGCAAAATGTGTGCTCTGCAAGCAGTTTAACAAATTTTGGGTCCATCATCATCCTCCCTGTTCTCATGTGGTCTTGTTTATGCTTAAGCCAGCATTCTGAAACAGGCACTGCCAGGTTCTGCATCATGACGGCAACAGAGCTGGCTCCTTTATTATGTATCCATTCCTAACTGAAAATAAGGCATTTGCCCCTGGGGAAGAAGGAGGTGAGCTACTGTCTGAGCTTTTCTCAGTACCACCCTCTGCCTCACATGGTTTCAGAGCCAACATACACAAAGTTTCCTTTGCCTTCAACCTACGTACCTGAACACGGTCCCACTCCCAACTATTCCTCCCTGCAGTTGTTTGCCCACTTCTTGGAATTATATTTCAGCTGTGTATGGCCTGGATCCAGTGGGGGGAAAAAAAAAAAGATCTCCCAGCACAAATGCTGTTATTTCACATAGACCTGGATTCCCTCAAGGATTCACTTCCTTGATAGACCAAGGCTCATAGCTGAAAGTTAGGAAATTTTCCTGAAACTAGAGCTGGAAATTATCCCCAAACCCTACATTTAAGCAGAATAACATCAGGGGAATCTGGACCTGCTTTGATCTTTATAGCATCAGCCCCTCTCTCGCCAAGCTCAGTGCAAAGCAGATTGGGACTTGCCATCTTGGCCCAAATGAACATCAAGATAGATGCTGAAGACTTCTTTGTTCCTTGAATGTCAACTGTAAGTGTGAGTCACTGTGGCTTCAGGAAGGAGGGAACCTCTCAGACGAGGTCTTTCTGAGGGAGAGATGGGAATTGATAGCTGATGCAGAAGATCCAGTTTTAAAGATACGAAGCTACATTCTTAAGGGCGCTTGTCTCCCATTGATTTCTAAGTGCCTTATAACATTCAGTCATAATAAACTGAATCTGAAAATAATTAATTTCAAGGGAATCTGAGTGCTTTGTTCCACCTTATTGCAGCGTTTAATAAAAATAAACATCCATATATTGCCTAGATAACAGCTTAAAGCTCATTTGTTCTCTTTTTCTACTGAGGAGTGGTCCCTTTCTCCACAACCAGATCCACTTTCTTGGGCTGCAGGTGTGATTCTTCACCTCTCCATGTCTTTTTCTCATTAAGTGAATTCAGCTGGATTTCTTACACGAGGGTGGAGTAACTTGACAATGAACAACTTGGCAAAATTGGGCTTTATGTAATTACTTGAGGATTTGGCCCAACATACTGGTACTACATGAGATGTATCTCATGATCTTTCACTTGCGTAACCCTCTTCCTCTTGTTGTTTATTGTCATCCCTTGCTGGGTTAGTTCCTTGGGGCAGAGACCTTTTATTTAATTAGTCTGGAAAGGGCCTGGCACACCTACAGAGCCATATTAATAATGAGAAACAGTACTAACCTACCCGCAAGAAGATGTGAGCTTCCTTGCAAGATATGTGACAGGGTACGACCACAGTGATCAGTCATGTTCTGATCCAACAGGGCTCACCTTGGTTTGTCTTGGGTGGGAAACTTATCACTGGTATGTCCCCAGGCTTTTTCTCCTCTTATGTTCAGAGAAATGTCATTATGACAGATCACCTGCTGATTAGATTTACCTCAAATAATAAGCTAATAAGTGTTTCTTACACCTTCTGGAACTCCCTTTCTAAGCATTAGAAGAGGGAAAAAATAGTAAGTGGACAGCAGGCTCATGGAGCTTGTCTCCAAGTGATCTCTATCTGCTGGTTGGTTGACTTCTAAAAGGGTAGTATTAAGGTTGCAGCAGGAGCTCCCTTATTAGTGAGAAGAAGTGTGTGTGTATGTGTGTGTGTGAGAGAGAGAGAGAAAGAAAGAAAGAAAGAAAGAAAGAAAGAAAGAAAGAAAGAAAGAAAGAAAGAAAGAAAGAAAGAAAGAAAGAAAGAAAGAAAGAAAGAAAGAAAGAAAGAAAGAAAGAAAGAAAGAAAGAAAGAAAGAAAGAAAGAAAGAAAGAAAGAAAGAAAGAAAAGAGAAGAGAAGAGAAGAGAAGAGAAGAGAAGAGAAGAGAAGAGAAGAGAAGAGAAGAGAAGAGAAGAGAAGAGAAGAGAAGAGAAGAGAAGAGAAGAGAAGAGAAAGCTTAAGCATATGTTTGTGACTTATTAGATGCCCCAGAGAAAACAGAAGCAGGCAGTGATTTCTGTGGTGTCTGACAGGGCATAACCCAATTAAAGCTGTTCCTACAGGTGGGGCATTCAAAAACACTGCTCCTGTGTGGATTCTATAATGTCTAACAAGGATGGACCTAATATTGCTGCCTTTCTTTCAACAAAATCTCCAGCTCCAGTCCTGTTTTCCAACAACTTACAGGAGCTGCATATCTTGGAATCTCTAGCCCTGCTGTCGAATGTGATTGAATTTGGCTAATGTCTTCCAAAGCTACCAGCCAGACAGACACACAGACATGCACACACATCCCGGCACACAGCATCATCTCATGAGCCAAATTTCCATCAGAAAGGAAGCTTATGGAAAGCAACATGACCAACTCCCCCTTGATCACACCCCAGGTGTGAAATGCTGGTCTGCACCCACATGGAAGACCAGGCTTTGCCAAGTTCCCAGTGACAGGCAGCCCAACAGCCCTCATTTAGCCATGCGTCACACTGAGCCAAAAGCAGCATGCTTTCCTTTGTCACTGCTTAAGGAACAGTCTAGAGGTGTCATTGACTTTCCCTTTTTGTCCCATCCAACAAAGCCAGCGTGGTAAAACGAAACTGGAAGAGTGCGCTACCTGTGTGGCTTTTTGTTGTTCACGTGGCATAGCCTGAATTTCAGAGGCTGTGTTTTGGAAGCTTTCTCTGCTCTCAGGAGAAATGTAGGCACCCCGAAAAGGCAACATGGGTGTTACATGGACTGAATACAGGTTTTTCAGTCAGATGCCGGAAGGAAGGAGAGTTGAATCCAGTTCAGAATGTGGTTTTCGGGTGTTTTTTTTTTTAATCTGAAAAAGTCCCCAAAGTCATCGAACTCTACCACCTTCTTCAGTTTTCCTGATTCTTTTGATAGCTCCCAGTCTATGAATGTCAGTTTTTATCAGAGACGAAAGACAATCTGAATGGCAAAAAAAAACTATGCTGGGAATAAAACTGAAGTCCAGGAAAAAAAAAAAAAAAAAAAAAAAAAAAAAAAAAAAAAAAAAAAAAAAAAAAAAAAAAAAAAAAAAAAAAAAAAAAAAAAAAAAGAAAAAGAAAAAGAAAGAAAACAGCAATGCACATTAAAATACTCCATATGCTCTCATGGTGGGTTGCCCTCGGCACATAGAGGAAGATTGTAACTAGGCACAATCTGATAAGGCAGAATGCAACTGCTAGCTACTAGGCAACCACCAAAAAAAGAGAAAGAAAAAGGGCAGAATCAGCATACACACAAGAGGTAAGGTAGAAGAGGGAGGTGAAACCGAGTTTCTGTGCATAAAATATCACTGTTCATGGAGGACCAGATGTTAATAAAACTTTGCAAGGGATTCCAAGTTGAGGCCTTGAATGACGCTGCAGTCTGGAGGCCGCGAGGGGATGCCTGTTGTAGTCTAGCTGGTTTTCTTTCCCTTTTCTTTGCACGGTGGAGAGGAACACACGCCAACCACATAATCACAAGGCACCCTCGGCACCTCCTTCTCCCTCCCTTTGTAGGTCTTGTCCCATTGTCAAGCCTTGTCATTAATAAGAGGCCTTGATCCTGCAAACACGGAGCATGCACGGGATGGCCGGTTCTCAGCTGCTCTTCCCGTGGAGAGCAGTTTTTTCCCCGGGACACTGAGGGAGGGTGTTGCATTGCAAAGACTTCAGCCCAGGTCTGCAAAGTTTTGTTTCCCAACTTATGGCTTCCCAATAAAACCCATGAATGTTAGCACGTAATTAGAAGTTAAACTCTGGTGGAGGCAGACCTGAGATGGCGAAGGACGGTTGCTGTTTCCTAACGCGGCAGCTCTGACTGCTGATTAGGAATTTGACGCCCTACTGCAATGAATATTAATGATAATAATAATAATAGATATAAGCTTGCAACTCTGGTTCAAGCAGGCTTCCTGCTGAAATTAAGTAGGCTTCCACACATCCTGAGAAAGCGTGTCTACTTACAGAATGGAAATGTGATCCTGCAGTCCTACCCTATGGTAGCAGTCAGGCCCAGGAACAGCGCCAAAAAGCTCAGCAAGATGAGCCTGTACAAGGGCCATTTTACATAAAGCAGGAGTAATCATGGAAACATGGCTCTCTGGATTGGAACCAAGCCCCTGAGTCACGGAGCGGGACCCCCCTGTTGTAGTTTCTGTAGAAACACAAAGCAACGTGGGAACACGGCCCCGTGTGAAGAGACAAAGGGCAAAATCCCTTATTCTGGGTTTTTAAGGCAAGCTCTTTCACACCAACCTGCTCTTTGGCTTTGAGCAAATCACTTCGCTTGCTTACGTTTGTTGTTTTTTTTTTAAATTAACACCAAAAATGGGTTTCGACACATTTTTCCTCACGGGGGTGTTGGGAGGCTGAGTTAATAAACGCTTGCCAAGCAGTAGGAGATTCTGAGATGAATCTCACTTCCCCTGGATGTGTACCATGCTCATTGTGGCTGTGTCTGAACGCTTACGCATGTATAATTAAGAAGGACCATGATAACAGAAAGTGCAGAGCGCTGCTCCTTTCTCACTGCATAATCATGTCTTGGAGGTGGGTGGCCCAAGAGGGAAGCATTGCATCAGGTGCGACAGAGTTTGCTGCTGAGGTATGTTCTGAGAACAGTCGGTTTTTTGTCTTTCCCCGAATTGGGGCTAGGTATAACCTTTAGATTTTTCACTATATGCTAATTAAACCTTCCCTGGGCATTCAGCTATTCCCTCCAGCCCCTGCTTGCTTTCTGTGAGCAAACCTTCTGCAAGCCTACACAAGCACCCATCAGCTTTCATTATAATTTACCTGCAAAATCCACACACTCCTGCTTTCATGTAAAAAAAAACCTAAAAAAAAAAAAAAATCAGCCTAAGATATAAAAACCATTGTGAAAGCCAGTGAAATAATCTGTTGCCTACAAATCAGGTCTGTGATGGTAGGAATTAGACCTCCCACATCACGTTAGCTTGGAGGGCTCTCCCTTCCCCTTAGCCTGCAGTGGAATTCCCATTCCTACCACCATGGTGGAAGCCAGCCCTGGCCCGGTGTCTGCATACCACCCCTCCTGTAGCTGCAGCGTGTTTACTTCAGAATTAAAAAATCAGGAGTGGGGGAAATGGTTGTGAACTAACAGCAGCCTCTTTGTTGTGTGTGGTATAGGCAGGGCAGGTGGAAGAATCCTGCTTTGGTTAGAGGCCAAGCTCCATGGCCCTGATCTGTTGTCACCAAGAGCTGGGTGATCTCAGGTGAGAAAACGTTGCAAAGAAGGAAGAGGCAGACTGGGTAAAGGCAGTCCAACGAGGTGGGACTGATACTTTCTCAGCCGAAAATACTCTGCATGACATAGTCCCCACTTTTCTATGATAACTGTTCCACTGTCCATAAGCTCTCACAGCAAAGAAGGCCCTTTATGATGTGTAGGTTCAACCCGAACTCAACTTTGCCTCATCACTAGTTATTATAATGTGTAGCTGTGACACTGGATCATCTCATTGCTGCTGGTTTCACATTTTGCATTGCCAAAGATAACCCTGCACACATGTAGACAGCTCTAGATAGTTATCACGACATGCTTGCAAAGTGGGGATAACTCCCAGCCAAGTGGTATAATTCAAGCCCATGACGTCCTCTCGGAGATGACGGGCTCACGTGGCCCAGTGGCCATGACACTGCTGGGAGCACTGGGTTGTTCTCTCCATCTGGGTGTTGTTTCCTTTTCCTCACTTGTGTCTCACCCCACCAACCAAGACGGTCACCATCACAATGGCTCCTGTCAGCATCCTGTGCACGTGTGCACCATCTGCCTTGATGAAGAGAGGAAGAAGGAGAAGAACCGTGAGCAGAGCCAGCGCTCCAGCTTCCACCATCTGCAAAACTAAGGGCTTGAAAATACTGACTCAAGTCAGTGGCTGCCAACTCACCAAAGCCTGTACCGCACCCTCTCTTTTTGGCATACCTGAAGCAAACACCGAGGAGCCTTCAAAATGAGGGCTGTGCAGTCATTAGGACCTACGAAATGGCTTGCAGCACTCTGCCAAAGTGGGTGCTGCAGCAAGAGTCTGGGGAAGGCTGGAGTCAGCACAATGTTTTCAGAGAGTGGATGCAGTAGGAGCTCAGATATTTGGGCATTTCACTCACTGAGGCTTCCAAGAGGATATTACAAGGACTAGGTGAACAGGGAGACAGAGAGCAGATACAGCCAAGTGCACTCATTGCCTCCTGCACATTCATCCACCACAGACACAGCTTAGCAACAAAGCCATGAGATGAGTATTCAGTGGTGAAGCCAGTTAGCCCCCCAAAACTCCTACTCCAAATATTACCCTAAAAATACAGCTATATAGGTTACTCTGCAAGTTTAGTAGTAACTTTTTTTCTGGGCTCTTGCCCTAAGGAAAGGAAGACAAAAAATGGAGCAGGAGCACCCAAAGAAGGACAAACAATTCCATTTCAGAGGTGAAATTGTGTATAGAAGAAACCCAGTAAAGGTTTCATCTTTCTAATCAAAAGTTTCTTCAGTCTAATCAAGTTTCAGACTCCCTGAGCTAAGTGGGGACCACACTCAGTGAGGAACAGGCCATACAGAGACATAGGTTCCCATCCAGACCCATCAAGCATTTTCCAAAGGACTTGAACGGGATTTTGGATAACGTGCTATACAACTGGTCACAACTCTACTGAGCCCTGTTGTGTTCATTAGTGCAGTAGTAGGGAACTGTTTCACAGAATCAGAAAAGATGTCAACAGTGTAATATTATAATTAGTGTGATACACTAAAATCAAGAGATTTCTGTTTTCCCACTGCACACATTCCCGTCTTGAGGGGGAGGACAACACACCACAACCACATGGAGGAGAAAAACAAACAAATGGACAGATGTTCTGTCCTTGGGAATTCCTGGGTAGAGAGGATATACAGAACTTGACCATGCAGTAAGTCACTTATCAAAATAGTAGACACTCATGTCCCTTGGATATGTTGGGTCTGCAAGAGCAGAGACTCATGTTAGCTTATTTTGCATAGCTAAAGAATTTGGTAAATATGATTCTGTTTTAAAAAAAGCAGTACTGTGAAAAGCAGTAGACATAGATCTGTCGACAAGGCAAAGTTTTATAGTCCTTCCCACTGAAGATTCAAGTCCTCACTCTCCCTGTGATTGCATTCAGAGTTCATATCTCTTTGGCCCCACTGGATTTTCCATAGGGTAGGAGGCCAGAGGGCTGCCACTGCCCAGTGGAAAAGCAGCAACCCCAGCCATGTACCCAGGTTCATGAACCCCTTTCAGAGCTGCATATTTTTCCCTTGTGGTTTGCTGACAAAAGAGATACCTTCTCTGCCATTCCCAGCTATTAAACAGTTGCCAGTTCTCTGACAAATGGAGCTCCTTGCTCATGATCCTCCTCTTTTCAGTTATCCAAAAGTAAGATCATTATTTTTCATAATGGGTAATGGCTGCTTGCCCAAGGGGCAACTTGTGATCTCCTGGGCTTGCCATGTAACTAATAAGTAATTGGTGGTTTATGAAGTCTTGTGTTTTTCCTTGGAGACATCAGACAAGGCAAGAAATTATTTCTAATGATGAGAGTATTAATGGCAGGAAGAAGAGGTTTTAAGAACCGCTGACAAATATCAGCCCATAAGGAAAAGAGCTGAACCTGTCTTCAGAAACCTTGAGGTCAGAGGGAAGGATTGACTTCCTTCACCTCTGAAGTTTCTGCCCATGTTATTTACTGCATTTTCTACTTTTTCATGAAAACATTATATTTGCTTCCCTTCTACTCTCTAAACGTCCCAGTGCCACCTCCATCTGGAGGTGTTCAGACACCTCTCAGAAATGCTGGGAGGATCATAACCAGTATCTCCCCATTCAGTGGCACCAGCCAGGAGCAAGCCAAAGGTAGGCAGCAAGGGCGACTGCCTTCACAGACATCCAGCCCAGCAACCTGGGGGGTTCCCATAACCTCCAGCTGGAAACACTGCGACGTTTCTGAGCCACCCAGGGCCTCGTCTGCGGGGACCAGTTTGCTGTGGTCTCTTGCCACCTAGCTGTACATAAATCAAACATAATTAAAGACATAATCAAACGGATTCCTGAAAACAAGCCCTGACTGTAAAGTCTCGTTACAACCCCTAGCACACCTGCTAGTGCAGCTATCGCCGGGCTGTGCGCTATCAAAGGTGTAATAACACGGCCGTATCCTGCTAAAGCTCCAGGGGAAAGCTGGAACAGAAAAGCCTTCATAGTCTTAAGGCAAGGAAAATATTATTGCACTTCCACAAAGCAGCTTCCCTTCCTCCAGAACAACCACCTCAGGTCTTTCATCTCAGCGAGCTCTTGGCATTTATTATTTTAGAGCTTTTTCGCATCGAGAAGCGATTATTTTTGTTCTTGCTCCAAGATCACTCTTTATTGTTAGTTAAATAAATCAAATTGGTGGAGAAAGTAGAAAATGCTTAGCAAAAGTGTATTTCGTCAAACTGTCTGATCCTGGGGATCCCAGGTATTTATTCAACATGGAAAACCTACTCAGCTGGATTTATATATATATACCCCCACATATATATGCACACTTACACACACATATATCTATCTCATAGGTGTGTGTACATTCATGTGATGGCTAGTATCAAGTCTCTCTCTCTTTGCTGCTGAAGGTGATCATGTTTCTTGAGCACAGACCTAAAGTCTGTCTCTTTCATAGGTAACAAAGAGGGAAAGTCCCAGAGACTTCCATTGATTTCATTTCCCTTGAGGAATTTAAGTTTTGTCTGCAAGAGTGGCAAGCACTTCACTGGGAAAGGAAAGGAAATGAGATCATGTTCCCATTTGCCTCACTCTGTGCTTCTCCAGCAAAACTTCTCTGACAAACTCTGGGCAAGATTTATATGGGTGGTGAACCCTGAAAAAAAATAATTATCCTAGGTTTCGCAGGAACCTCAAAAAATCCTGCATATGTCCCCGGATATACCATGACTTGTGGAGCATCCCTTCGTGCCAGGTGGCTCCCTGCTGCCTTTCAAACCCAAGGGCTGTGGTTTCATGGAGCAGATGAATATTTGCTTTTTATTCACCCTTTGATCAAGACCAGCTCCAGCAGCAGCCAGTGGGCTCTGACGGCTTCCCTTTTGGATCTGGCCCATTTTGGGTACTGGTTTCTGCAGTAACCATCCGTGCATGCTCTGAGGCATGTTTTTGTTTCTCATCTATCTATTCACTTAACAAATTAGCACAGTCTAGTCTTATGCAAATCGGAGGTTCGATTTCCTTGTGTACGTTGAAACTCTTCCTCTGCCTCTACCAGCCAATGCACAGCCTCTGTTATTTCCCTGCTCAGATGGGTTTTCACTGCTTGCTGCAGGCTGTAGGACTTAATACATGGGAATACAATCCAAGTAAGCTAAGCATGTGTTTTACTACACACAGTAAAACACGGGGACAGCAGGGAGAGAAGGGGCGGGGTGGAGAAGAGAAAGGGTCACGTTTGTTTTCTTTCGTATGACAGAAAGCAAAAAGCATTTAAAAAATAAAAGGGTTGGTGGTTGGAGAAGAGAGAGTACAGCCAATTAACTGCACTCAAATGCAAATGCAAAATGGCAGCTCCAGGCTCAGTGTCTTTAAAGAGAGATGGATGGTACCTTTCCCATGTGAGGGCAGAGTATGGGGAAAATAAGATGTCATTTCCTTTCAGTAGCACCTAGAGATCACAGAATCATAGAATAATTTAGGTTGGAAAAGACTTTTAAGATCATCCAGTCCAACCATTAACCTAGAACTGCCAAGTCCCACAAAAACATGTCTTTAAGTGCCACATCTACATGTGCCACAAAGTCCATGGGTCTGTTTTCTAGACAAAAAATAAAATAGAAACCTGCTTATAGTGCTCACAGAAGACCTGGAGATCATAGAAATGAGAAAAAATGAGGAAAACTTTATTAGTGAAGGAGAGACATTACAAGGAAATGATCCCACAGAAGACCGTGGACTAGATCACACAGTCCCCAAACTCAAGCTCCAAGCTCTGACCACTGACAATAAAGTGTGCCACCCAAATGTTGTTTTAACTTGATTTTAGTCAAATTAAAATGGGGCCTGATTTCCACGAAACTGTAATTTTTTCAGGGAATTGTAGTGTCCTTTGCCAGCACAGTTAAAACACCCTTATAGATGCTATTCTGATGACAGACGTCAAAATAAGTAGATAGATTAACTGACAGATAGACAGAAAGAGTTTGAAATAAGGAAGATACATACAGGGAGAGAGAGAGAGATGGATAGATAGATGAGCAGGAAGAGCTGGGAATATAAAAGATTATATAGATAGACAGATCTTGGCATAAAGCACTCGCATCAAGGTGCAGTTGGCAGCCCTGATTTAATGCATCATTTGCTCAAAGTGCTCATCTCCCTCCCTCTGAGTAAAACGAAGTTGTTTGTTATGTGTTACGGAACAAATCTGTGTGTGGGCTCCCTCAGGGTCATAGGATTGCATGAGGTGAAGGGCCTCATCCTGCCAAGTTCCCAGCACCCTTCCCTCCCTCTGAAACACAG
Organism: Empidonax traillii; assembly: GCF_003031625.1. Classification (NCBI taxonomy): domain Eukaryota; kingdom Metazoa; phylum Chordata; class Aves; order Passeriformes; family Tyrannidae; genus Empidonax; species Empidonax traillii. The sequence goes on from NW_020956530.1 coordinate 116,712, forward strand.
GGGGAAGGGATGATGCTCAGCATCAGCACCCAAAGCAGCAAACACCCTGAGAGCCCTGGCCGGTGCTGGAAGGATGGCCAGGACATAAGGAGGAAGGAAGGAGGGTGGGTTATGACTTACCCGCATCGTCTCATAACCTGCCTCAAGATGTATTCAAATTATAAATAAGTAGTAGGACTCTTTCTGTCAACACATTTCAATTTAGGACTTCTGGTTTGGCAAACAGTTTCACAAGAAAGCTTCTTACAATACCCAAGACGGTGTGAACACAGAAGACTCACGGCCACTCTTCTGCATCACAGAGCACCCTTTCCAATTTCACCTGAGAAATACTTCTTGTAATTTGTTTAAACTTTGAGGGTCTCAGTAGGCTGCCTACTCTTGATTTCCATTTAAAGCAACTATACCTTCTTCTTGTGCTGCATTAAATTCCAGCATAAAGGCCTTTTTTTTCAATCCAAGGCTGTAGCCCAACACAACGTTATAGCAAAGACAGCTTTCTGCAAAGCCTGGAGCTGGGGAGAAGAAACAATGCAAATAAAAGACTGTAATTCTCTTGTCAAATAATCTTGGTTTATCCTCCCTGACTCCTCAGCCACTGGTCCCTATCTGCTGGCCCACCTCTGCTCTGTTTTAAGGTAGGGGTAAAATTTACCTTGATTTCAATGAGAACAGAAATTTTCAAAGCCTCAGTAAGGACTTGACTGGTGACAGGACCGAAGCCTATAATTAATTCTTCACTCAGAGGGTGGTTGGGCACTGGAACAGGTTTCCTGGGGAAGTGGTCACAGCACCAACCCTGCCAGATTTCAAGTAGCATTTGGACAACAGTCTCAGGCACATGGTGGGATTCTTGAGGTTGTCCTGGGCAAGGCCAGGAACTGGAGTCAATGATCCTTGTGGATCCCTTCCAACTAAGGATACTCTATGATTTTACGGTTCTAGTTTAGGAGTGAAGATTTTATTTTGCCCTCTTTATATCCATAAGCCAGAAGCATTCTCAGTCGCCCACAACAGAGATTCAGTTCTTACACCAAGGATGGCGAGGCTGGGGGAAGGTTTCGACTCATGGGAAAGGCCCCACCTCCAAACCCACTCACGAACAAGAGCCATCCCGAGCTCTGCAGAAGTGTGCTGGAAACCTACCCCGACCAGACGGCCCTTTGTGGTATTTCAGCACATCCTGCTTCTTGTCCTACCTTGGAGGAGTGAAAATGAAAATGTGAATATACTTTCCAAAACCTCAACATAGTTTTGGTGCAAGGGTGGGGAAGGCAAGGCTGTGGTTTCGTTTGCATTGCACATCCACAGAAAGTTCAGTCTTTTTTTTTTCTTTATTTTTGCACCAGTGCCTGATTACCCTTTGTGAAGTGTCCCAGAAAAGGCAACACTGGGGCCTGGAGTGTGTCATTTATTCATAGAAAAAAACACCATAATTTCTTAGCCAGCATTACCTGTGGCTGCATTCTTGACCACTGTACATGGACAGACACCCCCAACAGTGATGCAGAATCACTTATCATAGAGTGAGGAGGAAACAAACACTCCAAGAATTTCAGGTTAACTCTTTGCTGGGAAAAATTATGGTCCTGATGTCTCCAACAAGGTCACATAAAATCCTGCCTTCATTTAATGGTAATAGCTCTTTCCCTTGGCAACTGTGTGGCAACGCTTAATTAACAAATGCTCAGACCTGAGGAAAGACGTGAAAGATTGGAGGTGTTTGAGGTGTATCACCAAAACTGTTTTCAAAGAGGTCACCAGTGGTGATTCACTTCAGAGAATTACTGCATTTTCCAGCAGCAGGGCCAAGCATAATAAGTGCAGAGGGGAAAAAAAAATGACAAGAGTCAAAGCAAAGCAAAGCAAAACGGGAAGTTTGAAGGTTTTCATTTGGTTCTAATGAAACAAACAACAAAAAAAAATTCGTTTGAGTCAGACCAAAACATTTTCTTAATCTGAAAATGACATGTTGAGTATCATTTGGAAGTAATTTAAAAGTTTTCTTTCTTATCTTTACTTTTCTGAATTAGGTCAATCCTTCAAAGAAAATGCCACTTGGAAATGAAAAATGCAAAAAGCTGCAGTTTAAAAAAAGTCAAATCCAATTGTTATTTTTTATAAAGGAAGCCTTTTACCCCAAAAATACCCATGCGCCATGATTTTTAAACACTTCCCTTATTTATTTTGGTGACAAATTTCTTCAGCAAATTCAACCAGTGTATAGTCCCTGGTAAAAATGTACTATTTATTAAAATATATATATTGCCCTCCACACCATAGATTACAAAAAGTAATTGCTTTTCACCAAAAGTTGAATTCAGTAAGCAATCGTGAGATAAGGCAGAGTTCCAAATCATCACCAGTGCTCTGGCAAAAATACCCAGCAAGTGACAGGCTCTATATCAAACCAGATCACAACTAGAGAGGGTTTTATGGCCATTATCCTAGGGAAGGGGCTCACAGACAGTGTGATGCCCCACAGGCAGAAATTCAGGATCACCACTGAGCTTATACAGGTCTACAGTAATGTCTGCACACTGGTCAAGAGAAGGCTGCAGCCCAGAACTCTCACATAGTGGTCCTCACAGCAGAGGAGGCCACAAAGATGATCAGAGGGATGAAACACCTCTCCTATGAGGAAAGATTGAGACAATTGAGTTTTTTCAGGCTAGAGAAGAGAAGGCCCGAGGCTGACCTTATTGTGGTCTTTTGGTACCTTAAGGGGCTTACAAGAGAGCTGGAGAGGGACTGTTTACAAGGGCATGGAGTGATAGGACAAGGAAGAATGGCTTTAAACTGACAGAGGGCAGGGCTTAGATTAGATATTAGGAGGACACGCTTTACTGTGGGGATGGTGAGGCACTGGAACAGGTTTCCCACCGAGATTGTTGCAGTGTCCCTGGAAGTGTTTCAAGGCCAGCCTGGATGGGGCTTTGAGAAACTTGGTCTAGAGGAAGGTGTCCCTGCCCATGGCAGGGAGACTGGAACTAGATGTTCTTTAAGGTCCCTTCCAACCCAAACCATTCTATGACAGTTTGGAAATGTAATCAATAAATCACTCGTCCAGTGGCCATTTGGAAAATTTCTCCTAATAGAAGAAGCTCTCAGTTTAGTATCTGGGTATTTACCTACCTAAAAGAGTGGTGATGGGTTGGGGAAATATTGGAGTGTTAGGGTTTTTTAACTTTTGTTTGACTTTTTAACTTGGGATCAAATCATGCCTGTCCCATTTAGGAATATATGCCAATAAAAAAAAAAAAAATATTTTTTAAGAGAAAATGCTGTTACTCCCCAAGTGCTGTACAAAGCAAGGTTTATTCTTCCTAAAGGCTTTGGAGTGCTTTTGGCTGAGCGGCCACGTGTGTGTCATGCTGGATGCTGGATATTTTGCCCCCAGGGCAAGGGGCACAACCCACGTGTTTACGCGTGTGCTGAAGCGCAGTTACCCTGACCACCCTATCAGCCTATCTCGCTATCAGCCCCTCCATCTGCCCGTGCACTTTATCTCATCGTTCTCTATTTATTTATATTGCCATGATATCTGAGATCCTGCCTACACTTCAGCTGCCAACGTCTGGAGCTCGTGTGCTGCACGGGAGGGGAAGGCACGAGGAGCGGGTGCAAGGCTCAGCCTGGTCAGACATACTTGTATAACGAAGGCAGATTTGCCTCTACAAAGTGCAAAATCTGTGTGGGTTTGCCCTTTTTTTTTTCCTTTTTTTTTTTTTTTTTCTTGGCTGAGGGGTTGTTTTTCTGCAAGGTGATTGTGTGGGGAGGTGCAAAAAGATATTCAGCTCGCTTCCAAACAAGCTCAAATTCACCCAGGTAGTGTCAGAATTGGTTGGGTTGTTTGTTTTTTTTTTTTTCTTTCTCTGATATTTGTTTTTCAAACATTCACTACCCAGCCGTGTTCTTTGCTGGTCTCTGAGTGTTAAATACAGGGAGGCAACATCTAATCGTGGCTTTCCTGAGGGTGCTGAAACATTTAAAATGTGTATGGGCTCGAGGTCAGTGTCCTGGAAGTGTCAGCTTTCTCCCTTGGAGGGAGCCGGGTACCTCGTGAATCACTCTTCCCAAGGCTGTATACCTGAGATTCTCGAATTCTGCCTGAAGGAGGGGAGAAACGTGGCTCAAATGCTATTTATCACCTCTGTCTTTCAACAGCACCAGCAGAGTCATCCAACATCTGCAGCACTGCTGAGAGACTCCCGTCCAGGTTTGCAGGCAAGGTCACGCAGAGGTAACTGAGCACTGCTGCACTTAACCATTCCTCTTGACCTGGTGGGTTGTTTTCCCCTTTTAAATCAAACCTTGGGCATGGCTTGATTATGTTCCCAAGGGATTTATTCTTTTTATTAGCCTTTCTAGAAATGGGAGATA